>NC_060119.1:476807230-477107230 GCF_021461395.2 Schistocerca americana
CCACAACCCCTTTTAGGATCCTGTATCCTATTCCAGTCTCATCCCCACTCTCCCAAAGAGGGTATATAATTTGTAATATTAGTAGTTTACACCAATTTAAACTGCTGCTTTGACTTTGTCTTTTCTGGTGATCCAGGGTGTACACGCGGACAAGGGAAAAAAATTTCCCGGATTTCTTCTGGATTTTCCGGTTAAAAATACATTTTCTCCTGGGTGAAAACATACCTATTCTCTGTTAACTGACAATATATTTTGTCGCAGAACTGTCTAATTTTTCAATCCTTTGAATGGTTATGGTTTTATACATGGGTGTAGAATTTCCCGGTGCTTTAGAAAACAAAACTCAGGGAAAAAAGACACGTTTTCGAAAGATCTTTGATGTACAGCAACATGTACACTGCATATTTTCATATTAGGAAAGTATAAATTCGAATTCCACCAAACACCGCATATTGCTTTCTGAAGTACTGAAATCGAGATTGCGATGCTCTTTTGTAAGCCAGTCATAGTTCATGTCACGTGATCTTGCCAGCCGATGACAGCGGATATTCAGAGCTTACGACACGAATGTAGTCAGCCAATAGCAACATCACTGTTAAGTAGCGCGAACACACAAACAGGACAAGTTAATGGTTTAAATTAATGTACATAGAGTTGCTACAAGAAAAGGAGAGCTTTCACATATAATATTGGGGGGAGGTACTACTCCACTGCGCATGATCCCTCCCGTAACTGTTGAAATGAATCTAATGTAAACAGTTGCGATGTCAGGCTCATCAGAGCAATTTCTTGTTACAAAGCATTGCATAGTCCTATAGCCTTGACTCATTTTGCTGTTGGCAGACGCTTGTATGAGCACTGTTTTTTTTGTTGTTGCATATGACACATTTCCTTTGCAATTTAAGTTTTATTTTCATTTTTTCTCTCGTTCATGTTTTATTGATGCAATATTATTCTGCAGTCATATCCTTTGTTAGAGTGTTGGTTCTTACCAGTAAATATTAAAAAATTTAACTGAAAACAAAAACAATGAAAAATCCCAGAAATCTGAAAAATTCCCAGGTTTTTCCTGGTTTTCTCCTGGACGAAAAAATTCCCGGGTTTTTCCTGGTTCGTATACAACCTGTTATCTGCATTCGAGTACATCAAAGATTTTTTTATGCAGCAAGTTAGTAATTTACACTAATTTAAGCTATTGTTTTGACATTACTAATGTACCATCACAATTTGTACACAATACAAACTACAGGCACATGGTAGGAATAAAATTGCTATTATAATTATGGAGTAATTAAAGATTAAAGTTTTGATAATTCTAGTCATTGACAGACAACTATTTTTATGTTTTGTTAAATCAGAAATTAATTGTTTCCCAAATAGAAATATGACAATATTATTTTTCAGTCACGATCAATCATGGTCATGTTCTAGTTAGTGTTAGTTAATAGAACTGTAATTAAGAGATACAGAAAATGTAAAATTTGACTCGTAGAAAATTTAATTAAATGAATCTAGGCCTTTCATTCAATAAAACTAATCACTCTGTAAATGACAGGACAATTCTCCTTTTAGTCAATAAAATAATATATGCACATTAATGAAATACATTGCTGCTATGATAAAATATGTAATTTATAGTCTTAATTGAAACAGATCCTTTTCTATTTTATTATGAAATTATTCAATGTTATTCTGTGTAATTTTCTATGTAATTTGGGAAGATGTATGTAAAAACTTTAATTGTTAAATGTGCAAATCATAAAAATAGAGGTGATTTGTACGTCACCATAGATCAGTCTTGGACTGAATTTTGTTTCAACAGCATGTAGTCAGACTTTGTACATTCACCCCCGAACAACTAGCGTGCGAAATAAAATTCTCTGTGAAGAAGAAGTAATGAAACTTATTTCTACCATTAAATGAATCCCGTGTGAAGATGCAGTAACATCAAGATGAACCTACAGCAGCATCCCGGATTACAAACGATACATATTATTTTATTGGTGGAGAATATCTGTAATAAGATGTGGTTTATTAATCTTTATTTTTCTTGTGTTAAGCAACAATACACATCCCAAACTTCACCTACAAAATTTTTTTTTGCCACGTTATATAACACACATCAGAATCAATTATGCTTGTTGACTATTCATGTCCTACTGTCATGAGCATCTATGGAAAATGGTTGAAGGATGGTGAAACTGTGACTAGATTGCAAAGTATTGGACATCCACAGCTCATCACAGAAGGTTGAGGTCGGACACTTACTTGCTATCTGAAGCAGAATAGGCAAAGATCTGTGGCATATCATTTTGGAGCACAACATTCAGTGTATACTGTTGAACACTGGACTCTGCAGCAAATGATCCTTGCATATTACCAAACTGATTGAATGACATAGTCAATTATGATTGCTGTGGGCATGGTATCATCAAGACTGGAACATAGATAAATGGGAATACATCATCTGTATCGATGAACCATGTTTCTTGTTACACAAGGTCGATGGTTGTGAACCAACATGCCATTGTCCTTGCATGTGGCTGCCTGAACATGCACTGTGCGACATTTGCGTAGACTTCCATGGGATCTGTCGTAGCAATTTAAGGCGTCTCGACAGCTGTGGACTATCTGAACATTATTGCAGACCACCTGCATTCCTTCACGTTTGTTGTATTCCCCAATAGTGATGACACTTTGCTGTAACATAACTGGCAGCATCACAGTTATCTGACGAGCATAATAGTGGACTCATACTGATGTATTGGCAACTACATTTACCTGATCTGAATGTGGAACACATCTGGGATGCCATTGGGTGCCAACTCTATAACCAAAAACCACTAGCCTTTACTTTATGGGTACTCTGAGACCCCTGCATAGACATCCGATGCCATATAACCTCCACAAACCTATCAAGGGCTTGTTGGACGCGTGCCATACAGAACTGCTGTACTGTGTTACAAAGGTGTCCACAAGACCCAAAAAGCAAAAGATACGAGTGTTCCTTGATCAGAAGTGGTGTTTCAGAAGTTCTGTACTGTCACCTAATGAACAAAATACGGGTGTGGGGAGTATTAGACTAGTCACCCACCCCCAACCGGACTATATTGAAGAGTTTATAGTAAATACAAAAATACAATCTCTGACAAAATAAAGTTTGGTGAATGGTACTGTAACATTAATGTAGATGAACTATGAACTACAGTTACCTTACTGGCCTTCGAAATGGTTATCTCCCACAACTATGCACCGGTGAGCTCTGCGATATATGTCCTGGTAACTTTGCACAAAGTTTTCCTTTGGGATGGTGTTCAAAAGCCACATCACATTTTGTTTGATGTCAGGAATATCGTTAAATCCCTTTCCTTTCAAAGCGAGTTTGAGTTGAGGGAATAGGAAGAAGTCCTGAGGATTGTGAGCCGGTGAGTATGGTGGATGTTCAAGTTGCACCACGCCCTTTTTTGCCAGGAACTGTTTGACGATATTGGCTGTGTGCGGGCGAGCGTTGTAGTGAACAAAAAACCAGGAACCTTGTTGTGCATACTAGGGTCGTACTGTGCGTAGACACTGCATGAAATGGGTCAAAATTTCAACGTATCATGTAGCGTTCAATGTCGTTCCCTCAGGGTAGAAATTACCTGTGGATAATGCCTGGAATATCGAAAAACGTGATGAGCATCGTTTTGAAGTGTGATTTTCTGGCTCTGACCTTTTTCCAATGAGGTAATGTTGGAGAATGCCATACCATGCTTTGCCGTTACATTTCAGGGTTGTACCGGAGACACCAGGTTTCATTCTCAGTGACAATACGGTTCAAGGAATTGGGTTTCGCATCCACCATTTTGACAAAATCCTGTGAAGCCTCTAAATTTGCCTGCTTCTGCTCATCAGTCAAGTGATGTGGCACAAGATGACAATATGTTTCCCTCTTCCCTAACTCCTGGGCAAGGGTATGTCGCATGCATTCATGGTTCACCTGCAGTTCATCTGCTATCATGTGCACAGTTAATCGAGAGTCGTTAAAGATTAATGTCCTCACTTTTTCAATGTTTTCGTCAGTGACGGCAGTCGGCGGTTGTCCGCTACAGGGATTGTCAGAACCACTTCACCGGCCTCCTCAAAAATGTGCGAACCACTCGTACGCACACTTCATGGACAGTGCTTGATCCCCATAAACGCATACCAGTATTGCTTGTATTTCTTTCGGTGTCTTGTCAAGCTTAGAACAAAACTTTAAATTGATCCTTTGCTCGTTCATTGTCCTGTTCTCAGTTTAGAAACAACGCACTAAACAAGCACTTCGACCAAAAGGTCTAACACGGGACACACACGGTGCTCAACTGAACTATGTTGGGGGCAGGTTGTCAACACCAGCCACAGGTGCAGTGTTGTGAGTTTTCAGTGTTGCCAGATCGACTTGTCAGAGTTGTACATCATAGCAAGTCATTCTTAAAGGATAGAAATCCTTAGATGCAAAAGTAGATTCGAGCATACCTCTAGAGAGTGTTATTGCACCAGTATCGTTTACAA
This sequence comes from Schistocerca americana, assembly GCF_021461395.2. Lineage (NCBI taxonomy): Eukaryota > Metazoa > Arthropoda > Insecta > Orthoptera > Acrididae > Schistocerca > Schistocerca americana. The sequence goes on from NC_060119.1 coordinate 476,811,764, forward strand.
TACGTAATAATGGCCTAATGGATAACTGTTCGCAGATGCTGCTATTGCATGCAGTGAAGCCACAATGCCAGAATATTAGTTTCATTAATCAAAAAACAAAGTGAACATGACTGTTGTCTGTTGATATTAAAGGTTATGCGGGCCTTTCATCTCCTATAAAGACACATGCAGTGTCCTATATATGTTTGCTCAAGGAGCTATGTTTCTGCAGACTTTCTCCAAAGCCCACAAAAATTTTTTACTATTGCGTAGTTCTCAAACCAGTTTGTCAGAGCTGATGAGCAGTTTGCACCTGCTCAGTTCAGAGGCTGTCATTTGAGTAATAACATATGAAACCGAATGTGACCAATGGCACTCAGTGAAAAAGCATATTTGATCTTGTTTTGAACACTCCCTTTGCTAGTTCTCACTCAGTACACATCCAGCAGTGGTAGCACGTGGTCTGTGTCTGTGCTACTTTGCTTTCTATTACGTGTTAAACTGTGTCCTGCGATAGAAAATTACGTCAACTGTGAGGTGTGTTCTGCAATTAGGTTTTTGCTGACAAAAACCTGCAAACCAATTGAAATTTATCGCAACCTTTTTAATGTTCATGGAAAGGAATAATGGTTGAAAGCGCGTGGCGTAATGGTGCACTGATTTTAAAAATGGCCATACCAATGTTCGCGGTGATGACTGCAGTGGTAGGCATAGCCTTGAGACTGACGAACTGGTGATGTCTCTAAGGGAGTGAATCTTGTTGATTTCCTTAAAGGTGGCATAACAGTTAACACAGAGAGGTATTGTCAAACACTGTCGAAATTAAGGCACTCAATACAAAACAAGTGTTGGGGAAACTTATTGCAAAAGTTTGTTTTTTCGCAACAACGCACGTTCACTCATGGCCAATTGTACCCAAGAGACCCTAAAGGGGTTTTGGATGGGAGGTGCTTCATCATTCACCATGCAACCCAGATTTGATGCCGAGCGACTACCAACTTTTCACAGGAATGGAGACATGGTTCGCTACCCTATGCTTTGATACTGATACCAAATTGCATGCTGGCATAAACCAATGGTCACAATTGCAGGTGGCAGGTTTCTACAGAGACAGTAAACAAAAACTTGTGCCACGGCGTGATAAGTGCCTCAATTTGAATAGAGATCACGTAGAAAAATAGCTTAAGAACATATCTCTAAAACGTATATAATAAAACTGAATTTTTTCCACATATTGTTAATTTTTTAAATTTCAAAATGTCTGTTACTTTCAGGATAGCCCTCATATTACAGTACTCTTTTATACCAGATCATTTTGGCAGTTCAGCTGTTTCTGAAACTGAAAGTGGGTTTTGCAGATGAAGTGCCAATAACAACTGAAGGTCTTACATATGTGTCTACTTAGAGCTGCCATCTGCATTTAACTATTTGAGCCCTCTAACAAAGGAATAATATTTTCAAGTACTGTTATGACTCACCTGATCAATTTCATCAAACAAGTAGAATGGTGCAGGGTCACATTTCTGAATTGCAAAGATAAGGCCAAGGGCGACTAGTGACTTCTGCCCACCGGAGAGTTGATTCATTTCACGCATTTCAGCATGACGACCTGTGAAGGACACTCTGATGCCCACTCCAGTAAATTTGTCTGATTCCCCTTCCTAAAAACACAAAGAAAGAAAAAAAAAATGAGAAAGCTATGAACGAACTTAGAGACAATAAATTATATAAATAGAATGAATAATTAAACTGATTTGAAAATGTTTTGCCTATCAACAAATGAAATTATTCATGTGGGTTCAAAGAAACTGTGAGTAAAGTAAAACATAAAAATTTAGGTCTGGTAAATATGTAACTGACAGAAAGTTGTCCGTTTAGAGTTATGAGGACAATACATAGTTAAGACCAAAATTAAGAAACACTGTAACCTGCAAATGAGGAGGTAAAGATAAAGATATGTCCAGGCAAAAGATAAGCTCAGTAGATAAAACAGATTAAGAAAATGAGAAGAAGCAGGAAACAAAGATTGCTGGAGTAAAAAATTAAACAGCTTATAGAGATTCATAAAATTATACAATCATATTGCAGTTTTGCAGACTTAAGCTAAAACACACTTTATTTCTGGGCAACAGTTACAGAAAGTGTTCTGGCAGTATTTTTATAGTCATCCTCTAAGTATACAGCAACGACACATCACACATTCATATGAATATTATTATGCCTACCTAACCTTCTGAAAACCTACTGATTTTAATTAGTGTTCTCAGGAGCTTGTCAAGCCATCTCTAAGTGAAACAATATATCTCGTTCCCTCCACTTACACCTTTTTGGACTAGTCAGCTCTGTCCATGTATTTCTAAATGGCAGTAAGTAAACCTTCCTTTGCTTTCTTATGACACTGTTAATATTAATTTAAAGCTTCAATTGAGAATCATATTAAACAACTAGAGCCAACAATTTCAGTTCTATTAAAATGGAATCTCACCTTCAAAGGTAATCTTAAGTGTGTGCATGTGTCCTAATGCTCAAGTCAATAATTAATCCACATAATTTTCCCCCGTTCTCTACTTACTTATCTTTTATGAGGATAGACTGATAATTTTACTAAATTTCTATGAAATGGTTAATTTTTTTTAAATGGATAGCTATTAACAAGTTTTACTGACACTTACAATATTACAAAAAGGAAAGTTGCTACTCACCATATAGCGGAGATGCTGACTCGCAGATAGGCACAACAAAAAGACTGTCACAAATAAGCTTTGGGCCACCGAAAATAGATAACACACGCACACATGCATGCCCGCATGACCCCCCCCCCACGCAACACACGCGTGCGTGCATGCGGACACACAAACGCAACTCGCACACACTTGTGTTTGCACGTGCGTATCTCATCTAATTTTGAGAAAAGCCTCATTTGCCGACAGCTTATTTGTGACAGTCTTTTTGTTGTATATGCAATTCAGTAACTCTGCTATACGGTGAGTAGCAAACTTTCCTTTCCATAATGTTGTTGCATTCCACCCAGAGTTTACATTGTTTGATTTTTATTGACATTTAAACTTTCAAGCTGTTTATTAGCAATTACCCTAACTGAACAGTGGCACACATTTTGCAGACATGAATTAAGACAGATATCACGGTGTGATGAAGTACTTTTACTTTTTAAAATACAAGGTGATGTATAAGCATTTAAAATTGGGCACAATTTGGATACCTAATTAAGATTTGTTCCGAATAATTTATTAAGTAAAAAAATGGTATTTACAAAGAGGCCAATTACATTAGGATTCACAATACTGTTGAGATGACAGGTATACGATATTATGATGAAGAAGCTGAGTACACAATAATTACTGAGTTTATTGACTGCAGAGAAAACATGCTACAAGAAGAATGTTCTATATCTTATTTACTAAATTTGCACTTTGAACTGAAGGACATTTGCGATCATTATGAGTGCAGATGGAACCTATTTCCACACTTACATCCCACAGACAAAACCCATAGTGATTTCACAAAGTGAAAATACAATGAATGAAGTGATAACAGTTTTGTCACTTGAAAGGGCAATGGCAACTCTTTCTTTGGACTAACTGGGTATGATCAAAAAGGAAGGAGAATTAGAGTTTCATGCACTACTGACAATAATATCATTAGAGAGGGGCTACAAGCTCAGAAGAGGAAAAGTGGGAAAGGAAATAGACAGTGTCCTTCTTCAAAGGCAATCTCAGTACACACTTTCAACAGTTTAAAGGAAGCAGAGAAAATCTAAACCAGAACGGGTGCACTGGCATTTGAATCCCAGTTCTTCTGAATACTAATCCAGTGTCTCAGCCATTCTACCATCTCTCTCAGTCATCAAAATTTTTCAAAAAGGTTTAAACAGTCACCAGCCCACATTACTATCATTTTTGTACCTTATTTATGATGAACCAAGCAATCACGAATAACCAGCGGAAAGGTAGTCCAGCACACCAGCACAAATGCCAGCATATTGTTCTTGTAGCTCAAATGTTTCCATTTATTGACACTTACTGTTAAATTACTTTTTGCTTTCTGCCCACGAGCTTTAATTATGATACAGATAGGACACAACGAAGTGCACAGCAACAGTCAATAAATATTACAAAACAAAGACTGCAACTATCCTATTATCAAATCTTACTCCCAAGATCATGATAGATTGTCACACTGCAGGGATCTTAGAAGACTAAGAACTCCAATGAGATAAAGGATGTCTCTTTTTTCCTAGAATTAACACCATAGGAACAATACTGAGAATACATACTTGCAGTATGTGGGGTAAGAGGTTCGAAGTTATACAGCTGTGGCATTTGGAGTGAGTACTTAAGAGTAAACAGAAAATTTTTTTCTATGCAAACAAAACATACATTCATGCATTCAGTCATCATGTTCCGTACAGCCAATTGAAAAGGAGAATCGTCAGATCTTTTTACAAGTCAAGGCATGCTTTAATAAAACAGAAGTAAATCACTGAAACTTAAATATATACATTATATTAACAATATCTATTCACTATATTAATCACTATGCTGCTTACTACAATTTGTGCTTAAGTCAGCTCAAATGAACCTTGTAGATTAGAACCAAAGCTGCTCCTTCTTAAGTTATATTGAATAGGTGCTATTAATATCAGATTGGTTACTTCTTTGTAGCATCTTTGGTTGACGAGTTGAGCACATATGCAGCTCTCATAAAGGTGTCTAATTGAGTAATAACAATTAATTAAGGCAATATTGCATCATAATTAAGTAAATCAATACCCACTGTAAGCTATCAATTAAAGGGTTAAAATTGTTTTGCATATTTTCTGAAAAACGAAAACATTTCATAGGCACAAATTTTGGACCAGGATTTGTTTACGTTGTGATATACTGTAAGTTACGTAATTATTTAAATAAAGTGAAGTTTGCATTGTTATACACTATGCTACCCGTTTGATTCTCTAGTAAGCAGCCAAAGTGAAAAGTTCCAAAATAAATGAAAATTTTACACAGTGTACTTTTTGTTTCATCACATAAACAATACAGGTTATATCGTTTTTGTTTCTCCAGAAGTTTTGAATTAGTACCCAAGTGTTAGGCCTAAACATTCTAAGAAACGCAATATATTAACTGAGCAGTGTATGAAGTTATTCTTGTTTTAAATTAGACTAAAGCTAAAATTTGTTTACCATGTGTGACAAGTGTACGACTTGCCGTAGGATTGTTAGTTTCGGGGTGTGGTGTGAGGGTTGTTGCAGTTCCTTCCGTGTGTGTGACTGTAGAGGGTTGGGTTGTTTAGGGGGAAGAGACCAAACAGCGAGGTCATCGGTCTCATTGGATTAGGGAAGGACGGGGAAGGAAGTCGGCCGTGCCCTTTGAAAGGAACCATCCCAGCATTTGCCTGGTGCGATTTAGGGAAATCACGGAAAACCTAAATCAAGATGGCCGGACGCGGGATTGAACCGTTGTCCTTCCGAATGCGAGTCCATGTGACTGTAGAGGCGTGGGAATTGGGGAAATAAACAAGGCTCATTGGTTGTGTAGGATTTGCTGTAGAGATAGAAAGATAGTGGAACAGGAGGAGAAGATTGCTGCCCTTCAGGCAGAACTAGATAAAGTGAAACAAGATCTGGAAAGGTTTAGGGGGGAGAAGAGAAAAAGAGAGGTGGGAAGTGACAACAGGTTATAGAAGAAATAGAAGTACGATGTTCTCAGACAGTGTGGTTTTGAATGTTGAAAACGGGTTTGATCTGTTTTCACAGTTGGAAACTGATGAGCCACAAATAGTTGTAGGAGTAGACAGGACACAACAAACTTTCAAAAAGTGTTTCAAAAGTAAGAAGCTAGAAAAATTTTTGAAGGAGAAGAAAGTTTCGTTGTCAGGTAGTTCACATGGTAGAGGTGTTGGCCAACTGTTGCAGGACAAACTAGGGTCAGGTTACCAGGTCACAAGTTTTTTTAAACCTAGTGCAAGTCTGGGTCAGGTGATAGAGGATGTAGGTTCACTTTGCAAAGACTTCACAAAGGAAGACACTGTGGTAATAGTGGATGGGGCGGGCAACAGCATAGATAGGAACCCTAATTATTCAATTGAGAGAGTCATGGTAAAGATAGCTTCAGCAACGAGACATACTAGTGTTGGGCTTGCGTCTGTTCTGAGGTGCCATGACCGGCCTCAATTAAACTCTTCTGTTAGGAGAGTAAATTTAGATGTGGAAATGCTGCTTGGATCAGATATGGGGTCTCATATCAGTGTGGTTCCTGTTGACTGTAGCAGCATGTGGGACTATACTAGGCATGGCCTTCACCTCAACAGGAAAGGGAAGGGAAAACAGTCTGGGCAATAGCAAATAACTTAAGGGGGACACTGTCACAAGTGGTAAAGTACCAGGGGTCACATATGACAGATCAGCAGTTTTTTTAGGGTAGGGAGGGCAGAAACAAAAGACGTTCAGAGACATGCTGAAAATGACCTTCACATAGATAAAACAGGTAGACAGAAAGCACATTTTAATGTACACAATTCATGCAAGCAGCCTCTGATTGAAACTAGAGATACTCAAAAATTGGCAGGAAAATTAGGTTCATCCAGTTGTAAATCAGCCAGTGCACAAAATCAGTTATCGTTATTGCATCAGAATATCCCAGGACTAAGGGGTAAACTTCATGAGTTGCTTATTTCTGCTGAAGAATTAGAGTTGAGCAAACCAGTTGATATAATCTGCCTCTCTGAACATCATGTGACCACTGGTATAGCTATGTTAAATGTTACAGGATTCAAGTCAGCTTCTTACTTCTGTAGAAAAAATATGGAGAATAGAGTTGCCATATTTGTCAGAAACTGTTCTGATTTCAAGAATATTGATATTAATAAATTTTGCTCAGAGCAGCATTCAGAAGCTGTAGTAGAAGTAGTTACAAGTCCTTTATAATAGTAGGTATATACAAATCACCTTCGGGAAATTTTAAGCTCTTCATAAAAAATGTGGAAGCTCTGGTATCCCTTCTCATGGTAAAGAATAAGGAAATATTGGTTGCTGGTGATTTTAATGTGGATTTATTGAAAAGCTCTGTCAGTGAACAATTATTGCAGTCAGTAATTCAATTTAGTTCCTACTGTGAACTTTGCTACTAGGATACGTGAATGCTCTGAGACTGCTATTGATAATATCTTTGTAGACAAATCTATGGAAAAAAAGTCATATCACAAAACCAATAGTAAATGGGCTATCTGATCATGACATCCAGCATTTTGTGTTAAATGTTGAAACTTGTCAGGATAAAAAAATCTATTAAATATGAGTACAGGAGGGTAACAAGTAAGTAAAAAACTGAAAAATTCAAAAACTTGAGAAATTCAGGAAATTGCTCACAGAGATGAACTCAATAGATGTTTATAATACTTCTGACTCAAATGGAAAATATAAAGCACTCATTAATAAAGTTACCTCCATTTTCCAAAATTGTTTTCCCCTAAGGGTGACTCAAATCACACAGAAGTCAAAAAATGAACCGTGGATTACACAAGGAATAAAGACATAATGTGGGACAAAAAGGAGACTGTATTTACTATCTAGGAACAGCTCTGATGTTGGAATTGTAATGCATTACAAAGAATACAGCAACATATTGAAGCAAGTAATCCAGAAATCGAAGTAGCTTTATTATGAGAAAAAGATAATTACATCAGGCAACAAAGTAAAAACTGTATGTGATATAGTGAAGATAGAGACAGGTGGGGCCAAAAAGGAAGAGGAACAGATGGCTATAAAAATAAATGAGACTTTGGTAACAAGTGCATGCAGTGTTGCAAACCTCTTAAACAAGTACTTCATTTCTGTTACTGTCAGCTTAGGGTTATCAGGTTCGGTGAACAGTGCAATGGAGTATCTGAGGCCAGTCTATCAAAATAACTTCAGTAAAATGGAAATGACACTCATGTTTCCCACATAAGTAGCATCCATCATAAAATCCTTAAAATCTAAGTATTCCAGTGGGTACGATAACATATCAATGAAGTTAATCAAAGAGTGCTCATGCAAGTTGAGTTTTACCTTAAGAACTTTGTGTAATCAATCTGTTATCAGCAGAACATTTCCAGAACGGCTAAAATAAGCTGAAGTTAAGCCTCTTTACAAGAAGGGGGATAAAGAGGTACCATCACACAACCAATTTCACTTTTGCCGGCTTTCCCAAAAATATTTGAAAAGGTTGTGTTCAAGCATCTCCTTAAGCATCTGACTGCAAATAATATATTGTCCAAGTCACAGTTTGGATTTCTTAAGGGTTCTGATACAGAGAAAGCTATTTACACTTACAGTGAGAATAAGCCTAATTCATTAGATAATACATTAAATGCTACTGGCATTTTCTGTGACCTGTCAAAAGCCTTTGACTATGTGAACCACAGCATTCTCTTAAGTAAATTAGAATATTATGGTGTCACTGGCAATGCTATGCAATGGTTTGAGTCTTATCTATCTAACAGGAAACAAAAAGTGTTGTCGTGAAATACCTTTGCAGTAAGCAGTCAGTCTTCATCTGACTGGGAATTAATTACACGTGGTGTTCCTCAAGGTTCCACCTTCTGTCCATTGCTTTTCCTTGTGTACATTAATGACCTCTCATCTGCTACATTGCCAGATGCAAAGGTTGTTTTTTTTTTTTTTTTTTTTTTTTTTTTTTTTTTTTTTTTTGCAGACGATACAAACATTGCAATAAGTAGCAAGTCACGTGCAAATTTAGAAATAGCTGCTAATCAAATTTTCACTGACATTAATAAAAGGTTTAAAGCTAATTCACTGTCGTTAAACTTTGAGAAGACACGCTACATGCAGTTCAGAACCTGTAAGAGATTTCCTTCCAGCAGCGAGTGTAACATATGAAGACGTGCAGATCGAAGAAGTTGACAGTGTTAAATTTCTGGGATTACAACTCGGTAATAAATTTAGTTGGGAAGGGCATACCACAGAACTGCGTAAGTGCCTAAACAAGTCTGTATTTGCAGTAAGAATGATGTCAGACTTAGTAGATATAAATATTAAAAAACTTGCATACTTCGCTTACGTTCATTCTATTATGGCATATGGGATCATACTCTGGGGCAACTCATCAAACCGAGCAAAAGTTTCTAGAGTGCAGAAGCGTGTGGTAAGAAACATTTGCAGTGTAAATTCAAGAACATCATGTAGAAACCTGTTCAAGGAACTTTGTATTCTAACTACTGCTTCTCAGTATATTTATTCCTTAATGAAATTTGTTGCAAGTAATACATCTGTATTTCCAACCAATAGCTCAATACATAGTATCAATATTAGGGATAAGAACAATCTACATAAAGACATAAAATCACTTACCTTGATCCAAAAAGGGGTCCAATATTCAGGAACACACATTTTCAATAAATTGCCAGCAATCATTAAAAAGTTGGTTCCAGATAAAGCACAGTTTAAACAGAGTTTGAAAGACTTTTTGATAAGCAACTCCTCCTACTATATACAGGGTGTTACAAAAAGGTACGGCCAAACTTTCAGGAAACATTCCTCACACACAAAGAAAGAAAATATGTTACGTGGACATGTGTCCGGAAACGCTTACTTTCCATGTTAGAGCTCATTTTATTACTTCTCTTCAAATCACATTACTCATGGAATGGAAACACACAGCAACAGAACGTACCAGCGTGACTTCAAAATACATGCATCCATCCTCCGTCGCATGGAATCCCTGATGGGCTGATGCAGCCCTGGAGAATGGCGTATTGTATCACAGCCGTCCACAATTCGAGCACGAAGAGTCTCTACATTTGGTACCAGGGTTGCATAGACAAGAGCTTTCAAATGCCCCCATAAATGAAAGTCAAGAGGGTTGAGGTCAGGAGAGCGCGGAGGCCATGGAATTGGTCCACCTCTCCCAATCCATTGGTCACCGAATCTGTTGTTGAGAAGCGTACGAACACTTCGACTGAAATGTGCAGGAGCTCCATCGTGTATGAACCACATGTTGTGTCGTACTTGTAAAGGCACATGTTCTAGCAGCACAGGTAGAGTATCCCGTATGAAATCATAATAACATGCTCCATTGAGAGAAGGTGGAAGAACAAACTAAAATGAGCTCTAACATGGAAATTAAGCGTTTCCGGACACATTTCCACATAACATCTTTTCTTTATTTGTGTGTGAGGAATGTTTCCTGAAAGTTTGACCGTACCTTTTTGTAACACCCTGTATATGAATATCTTAACAGAGTGTTAAGCCAGCTTCAGTAAAAATATCTGTTAGATTTCAGTTTTGACAGCACTTGGTCACAACAGTCAAGATTAGGTATGTTGTGTATGACAAATTTATTAATAGTGCATACGTGTTTCATTCTGACATGTTAATTCTGCAAATATCAGCTGTTCCAGTTTACCGCATTGTATTGACCTATTTTGACAATCTCTTGACGAATGATCTGGGTATTAAAATGTTCCACATCCACGAGAATCATCTCATTCTTTCGATCTATGGAACGAAAACTGAATCTAATCTAATCTTGCAATTTATTTGATTAGACTGGCCAATCAGAAAATAGTTTACAACATCCGTAAACAAAGAGGCTTTTTTACAGTACCCTACTACTTGTCATGCAGCTCCGCACTGAACATTTCAACTTATGATGTACCTTTAGTATTTCTTGCTTTTATGTTTTTGTTTTCTTCAAAGGCACAGACAAAATGTGAAGCGGTAGCCCAGCATAGAGCCTGTGCCTACCATCATGTATTTCTGATTTTCAAATGTTAAAAAACATAAATATTTTTCCTGTTCCTCATTAAGAGGAAGGACTTGCTCTGTGTTAATGAACGAAGGTAGACACACATTATTTTACAGCGTAAACGGCGGTAGCTAGTTTGGTTATGAGAATAAGTAAAAAGTCTGTAGTTTTTATGCACGTAGAAGGAAGAATATAGTATTATTTCACCAGTGAAAAATTGTTTGAATCATCATCCCAAATAGTGTTGCAATATATAAAAACCCAAGAAGCTCACCTGCATACTTCGGAGTTACTACGAAGATCCGATTACAAAAGTAACGACAAACACGGTCAAGATTTTGTGGGTGTATACGGCAATTGGACATAGTATTATTAATTGGTAAGCATAACTCTACAACAAGAGAAAGACTATTTCGTTTATGTGGAATTAATATGAAAAGATTCTTTACCCGTTTAAGGGGCTCCGGAACGCCCTATACTTGCAATGTTAAAATAACGCTTATAAATTACATCTTTCCTCACAAAGTATTTGAGGTAGGAAGTTGAACTTTTTACAGATTATTTATTGGAATATGAGCTACAACTTAACACAGGGATTTTACAAAATTTTAGTTCAGTTATTAAAGATGATTTTTTTTCAATTGTAATGAAAATTCACATTTTTTTGCATTTTTTTATTTATATATTCAAAAACATACAGTTTTTTGGAAAAAGGCTGTGTTAAATTATGCAGAAGGTACTATGCAACATTTACTGAAAGTTTGAAACAAATATGTTTGGAAGATCCTTAGAAAACATGTAATTAGTATGAGAAAATAAAAGTTTTGGGAATCGAGCGACAAAGATTGGATTAACTTTTTAGTGCATTCCAGGTCCATAGGATGGATTATCTTCATCCTCTGCAAACTCCTCCTCCAGCTTCCTCTTGATCCTCCTCCTGTTTACTCTTTCTTGTATTTCTAGACTCTTTACAGCCCTGTCTGCAGCCCGAAGGCGTTCCTTGTCTAAAGCAAGCATCGCTCGTTGTTGTGTTCGTAGATTTTGCTACCATTTTCTTCAGTTGCAGTTACTGCAACACTGTTCCAAAAGGTGGTCATGTATGAACACTTATCACATTTCAGTTGTATTTCACTAGCAAGTCCTACGTGCTTTATTATGGAGAGTTCCAGACCAACTTCACTACAATGAATACATCTCACACAGTTTGAAAAAATTCCTTTGAGAACTGACATATCAAATATTTCATTCACATCCGATTCGCCCATAAAACATTCATAGTTTTCACTCATTGAACCAAGCTTCTTCTGTGAAGTATTTTCTTTCCCACTTTGACTGCTATGGGCAGGTCTACTTGAGAGGTTAGGTTCACTCACTTGGTTATCGTCTTTATTGTTTACAGTAATAACACATACCTTTGGCTTTCCAACATTTCTCCTTTTCTTAAAAGCCTTCAGAGGATTTCTAATAACTTTACTTTTACTCATTATTATACTTCAACAAAACAGAGACTCAAGAAACAGAATTAATTACGAATATTTTCGAGATAACGACAGAGTAAATAAACATGAAACAATCGACAATCACACCAGCGATATATATTGAACCATCACAGGTTAGCCACAACACATACTTTATCTCACATCACTAAAATGTACCTGATGAACACGGACGTTAATAATAACACCATTTGACAGCAGTTTAACAGCGCCACAGTGGGTCACGCCCATGTAGAACACATTTTAAAAAAAATTTAAAAATAGTTGTAGTCTTCGGCATTGAATAAATTATATATCTATTAAAAGGTAATAGTCTGCAGATTCAGAAAACGCAAAAAAGTAAAAATTGAACTTTTCATGATTTTGAGCCTTAAAGGCATGGGTCAGCTTATTGAGCTTGTAAGACACGCCAAAAAATTAATGTCATTATTTCCATATATAAACTATTATTGTTTTTATATTATAATATAAACTTTCCATGTAGCCAACAGAAATCACTGACTCTAAATATTCACATAATTTGTAGAATGAGTGGTTAGTAAGGTACATTTTTAATCTTGTTTTCAACTGGTAAGTAATCTCAATTTCTCACTTTAGGTGTGGGCGTACTGAATACCTTTGCACCAAAACACACAATTCCACTGTAACCCTCGACAAAAACAATTTTTGTCTTGTACTTTGATTATGCAACTCACTATTCTGTTGAAATTGATTTTTGCTATGAAAATCAAAAGTCATTAAAGGGTAAACGTATTGGGAAGTGAGTGTAAGGCTTTTCAGATGCTTAAAGGGACTTGATACAATATGCTTAGAGCTTGCTTCTTCTGAATAAATGCTTTCTTCACTTTTAAGTGTATTACCCCAGAAAATAATTCCATAAGACAACATGGAGCAGAAATATGCAAAATAGAAAATAATTCCATTAATGTGAACTGTAAATAAGCAAAATGAGCCAACACCCTGGTCTTTTATCTTTTGGTCAGCACAGTAAGAGGTACTTCTAAGGGCAAAACATACTGAGTCGGAGTTCTTGATTAAGTTTCAAGTGACCTCATCTCGCTGGTCATTCCACACCTACCCAATGGCAAGGTTGTGAACAACCAACGTTGGGAAGACCGTGCTCTCCAGCAGTCGGTACACCTCGATCTGCCGCAGTGCAAAACATTAGTGTGTGTGTGCGGTTCCCGGACTCATGTTACATAACAATAAGAAGCGCGACTACACTAGTCACAATAGTTGTGGTTATTGTTGTTGAGCTGAGAACTAAAATGTCATTGTCTTGAAGTAAAGTGTACCGTTTATTAAGTACCCACAAAATGGTGATGTCGATGTATCATGGAGCAGTTACAGCACCAGCAATAAAGATACAACAGCAACAGCAGCTACTGTGCGATCAGCAGCAGAAGCACATGGAAGATATGGCTATGTTGCCAACAGTGACATGAGAAGCAGCTACAAACATAGGTGGAAGCAGAGGGACCACCTACCATGCTACGACAACAGTTGTTGGCTAGGAAACTATGACACAGACAATGTAGCCTTTGCTGAACCAGAACTAGTGTTTTTACCACCATTGTTTCAGCAACAGGGCAAGCAGATGCAGATCGCCATGTTCTTGGGTGGGAAATGTGAACAGCAGCTTCCCATGCCCAGTGGGCAAGTCTGCCACGACTGGCGCGCAGGCAACTATTGCTACGTTTGCGGGTAACAGACAGGACCACTAGGGTGCAACGTCTTGTGAATCCTGGCTTGGACGAATGTGTAGCTCCAAAGTACCTGATAAGGCAACTGTGACCGTGGGCAAATTACGACTTGTCAGCTGCAAATGGTTCACTCACAGCTACATATGAATTTGTGACTTTATAGTTGACCATTGGTTTACGAAGGACATTGAAGTGGTGTTTTACAGTCAGAGACCTGACCTGTGCTATAATTGAGCTGGATTTCCAGTCCTTCTATGACCTCATCGTGGATGTAAGGAATGCTTCCATTCCAGATAGGGTCATGTGCTTGCCACCCACACAGTGCAGCTACCTGTCAATACACTTATTTGACATACCACTGCCACAGGCGTGCTTGCTAAATGAGTTACCCTCAGTCATGTGACCTGCTGGAGTGCCGTCATTGCCTCACCACTCAACAGAGAATCACATCAGGACCATGTCCAGTTCTCCTGCTTTCTCAAGCCCAGATGGCTGGCCCTCCCCATAAACTATGCATCACGAAAGCAATAATCCAAGCAGGCTCAGCACTGTCATCAAAAAGCAATTGGGCCTCTTCCCTACACCTGGTATAAAACAAACTATTTATATGTTCCCATGTGGTGCGGCCTATTAGATGGTACAAGAGTACAGGCAGTGTGCAAGACTTGCCCCTTCTTGTCTCAATGTTGTCACTGGACGTAATTTGTATATCAGAGTGGCATCACCCCAGTCTGGAAATATTTACGAAGTGACACAGTAATGAAGTGTAATACTTGGTGTACTCTAAAAGATTACAGATTTGTCTGCAATTTCTATGAAATAATAAAAGAAGAAGGCAATTATGGTAACGGTAATAAATTAACAACTATTCATACATAGTATATAATAGAAATATAAAGTAGCTGATCTGCTGCCTGTGTGTACATAATACACCTTGGTCTACTTGAAAATGGACAAATCCACATGAAAAACAGAGTTACTCAACCTCAGTTTTCAACCTTCAGCATTGACAACTCATAATGCCCAAGTAGAGCTACCATCCCTGATTACAAAATGATTTTTGGGCAGAGTTCCAAAAAATTAAAATCAGTAGGTGAATACTGGTGATTTTTTTGGTAGTATTTAACCATTTAAAACTTATCAAGAAAGCAGCGAACGGTGGACAAGCTACGAAGAAAAAAAAAAAAAAAAAAAAAAAAAAAAAAAAAAAAAAACAACTAACTGAAAATCAGTTGTTTCAGTGATAACTGCCATCCCTGTGCCTGGAGATTTTGTTTACCAACTGGTGAGGCACATAATTTTCTAGATGTTGGACAAAATGAAAGCTACAACCAAACACCAGTTGCAACAGATGACATCCATAAAACTGCAATAACTACGTCCTTCGGAGTGTTTGAATTCTCATACATGTTGTATGGCTTGTGGAATGCACCACAGATTTTTCAGCACCAAAGGTTTGATGACTACTCATCAATCCAGCGAACTGTACTATTGGTGTTAATGAAGTGACATTCCTTGGACCTTGGGTTTATGCTACCAATACTTATCTACCAGCTGAGCACATCACCACACTTACAGCTTATGCGGCTCCAAAAACATTGTGTGAAGTGCTTTGCTACCTGGGCCTCATAAAACTTTTACCATCGTTTTTTACCCTGAGCTGATGCAGCCCAGGTGCTACTCCATGCTATTCCTCACTTGCCCCAAATTATATGGCACCAAAACTGTCACTTGGATTGATGATCTGCAGGCAGCATTTGAAGCCTGTCAGACGAGTGACAGCAGCCACATGTATCTGCCCTTCTACAACTGAGCCGTAGTAAAATTTGCTGTTTCAAAGAGCTTGCCGCAGCGTGTAGTGTAAAGCAGTTGCTTTCCGTTTCTGGCGGTGGCGCCGCTGTGGCAATCGCAGCTTTGGTGTCTCCCTCTGGTGGAAAAGGGGAAAGGTTGCCTGTTCACGTGCATTTACGAGGCGTGATAAGCTCGCTAGGGGAAGTAAGTCGGAGGCAGTTGGTCAGCCAGGGCAGTCTGTCAGCCTGGGTGAGTCTGGTCAGTTAGTCAGCCTGGGTGAGTCTGTGAATCTGGTCAGTTGGTCAGCTAAGTTAGTCTGGGTCGGTCAGTGTGGGTCACTCTGTAAGTCTGAGGCAGTGAGTCTCGAGGGGGGGGGGGGGGGAGTCTGTCGATCTCGGTGAGTCTAGTCAGTTGGTCAGGCGGAGTGAGTCTGGGTCAGTTACTCGTCACCGGTTGCTGGTCTATCTCTCGTTTGCATTTGTGCGGCAGTCAGTGTCTGTTTGTCGTCTGGAGTGCTAGTATGTGTTAGGCCGCCAGTCTGCTCAAGTTTGTTTAGGCAATGGGCATTGGTGGTTGGATCGATCGGTTGATCGGTCACGCACTAGGACACAAGATGACTTGTCCGTCTTGAGTGTCGGCGCATGTGAGGTCACCATGGCAGTCCAGTGGGCCGCGCCGTATAGCAAGGGGTAGTGGCTTTGTGGCCGACATGAGAGCAGAAGGAGCCAACCTATGACATCAGTCTGCCCGGTGCCAGCTGCGACGCCGTGAGACCGGCGCGCTTTCCTGCATCCGTTGAAGCGGCTGGCAGCAGACGGTTCGGGACAGGGTTTTGGGGGTCCTGCACCACGTCTTCGCCAGACATGGGGGGTGGTACATGTGTAAGGTAGAGCATGTTGTACATTTTATATAAGTCTGCATTTTATGGATAGTCATTTTAGGTTATAAGCTTGCCACCGTTCCACCGTAAGAGGCCTTTTTAAAAAAAAATTCACTTTTGGTGGCAAATAATTTGAGGGTTGTACCATTTCCATTCCTCTTACGGGGTGCATAGTTTACATGTTTGTATGAGTTAAAATTTTTGTTTAAAGTAATCTGGTGTGTTGCAGATTTGCACCAGTGTACTTTTTCAGAGGTTGTTGTGAGCGGTCATGACTACAGCCATGTTGAAAGGGAGCAGGCAAGCTTCTCAGCCCGAAGGCTCCTACTGTTAATATTGTTCTTGCCTCTAAATAAAACTGTAGCTTGATATTTCGAGGGTGTTTTTTGCTTATAGTTTTAAATGTTTTAAAAAGGCTTTTACGAATAAAATTCACATTTGTTATATTGTGACTTGATATTTTGAGTGTGCTTTTCTGCTTATAATTTTAAATCTGTTTTGAAAAGGCTTTAGGAATAAAATTCACATTTGTTAAACTGTGACTTGATATTTAAAGTGTGCTTTCTGCTTATAATTTTAAATCTGTTTTGAAAAAGCTTTTAGGAACAAATTCACATTTGTTAAAGGTAATTTTCCATCAGTTACTTCCTGGCAACTACTTCCACACTCATCTAGTGTGATTAAATGTGTCAAAGTTATTGATGAATCACCAGTAAATAAAGTAAATTCTTTAAGAAACGATTTTGAAAGTTTAAATTTTACGGTTCAACGACGACAGGTTTTCAATTCTCTGCATGGACTCAAAAAGACATCCACAGCATTTTGTGTGACCCGGTAACCAGGACTGCCATATATGGACTCAGACATGCACTGCCTGCCCGTGTGGAAAGTAACACGGCATGTACGGGCTCCACTCGGAAGTTTTTGACATTCCAAAGGCTCAATTTTTTCACACACACACACACACACACACACACACACACACACACACACACACCTGGCCTTGGTAGGACCTCTGCCAGTTGGACATAGCTACTGGTACTGCCTCATGGTGCTTGACAGGTACACCAAGTGGCCAAAGGTATTACCACTGGAAACACAAAGCTGCCGAGAACAAGGTGCGTGCCTTCATCACTGGTTGGATTTCATATTTTGATTGTCTCCAGAAAGTGACTTCTGACTAGGGTACACAGTGGGAGGCAGAAATCTTTTGTGCAGTGTCACAGCTGTACGGGATACATCCGACAAGGACATCATCATATCACACAGCAGTAAACGGCATTATGGAGTGCCTACACCATTCCTTGAAGGCAGCTATAATGTGCTGCGTGACAGACTTGTGGATTGACATCCTCCTGGTAGGGCTGTTAGGCTTGCACAGTGCATTAAAAGAAGACCTTCAAAGACATCACCAAACGAAATGATGTATGGTGAGCCTCTGTGTCTACCAGGAGAGTTTTTCAAGGAACAACCTTGCCCCCTGTTCCCTACTCAAATTTCCTCACAGAACTTTGGAAGCAAATGGAGGCCATGTGACCGAGCAGAACAACACAACAGAAAACAGGCTACCTTTGTTTTCAAAGATCTGGAAACAACGGAGCTTGCTTTCCTCCAACATCGTAAAGGAAGTGGCTGGTCTGCAGAGACAGGTCGAGGATATAGAATCAGTACGTAGTGGGAATGTCCGTGATACTGCTAAGTCGCATATATGTACAGTATTTAATAATCACTTTCTGAATATAGCAGGTGAACTAAATAGAAACCTAGTCCCAACAGGGAACCATATAGCGCTCTTAGAAAAAAGTGTTCCGAGACTGTTACCTGAAATGCTCTTCCATGATACTGACAAGAGGGAGATTGAGATAATAATTAAATCTGACAAGAGGGAGATTGAGATAATAATTAAATCACTAAAGACCAAGGACTCTCATGGATATGACGGGGTATCTAGCAGAATACTGAAGTATTGTTCTATGTATGTTAGCCCAGTACTTAGCCATATCTGTAGCTTTTCCTTTAGGAGTGGTCGGTTTCCTGACCAATTAAAGTACTCGGTAGTGAAGCCACTTTACAAAAACGGAGACACTGATAATGTTGACAATTTTAGACCTATTTCTATGCCATCGGTGTTTGCTAAAGTTATCGAGAAGGTTGTATATACAAGGTTGCTGGAGCATTTAAATTCACATAATTTGCTGTCAAATGTTCAGTTTGGTTTTAGAAATGGTTTAACAACTGAAAATGCTATATTCTCTTTTCTCTGTGAGGTTTTGGACGGATTAAATAAAAGGTTGCGAACGCTAGGTGTTTTCTTTGATTTAACGAAGGCTTTTGACTGTGTTGACCACAAAATATTACTGCAGAAGTTGGACCATTATGGAGTAAGGGGAGTAGCTTACAATTGGTTTGCCTCTTACTTTAAGAACAGAAAGCAGAAGGTAATTCTCCGTAATATTGAGAGTGGTAGTGATGTTCAGTCCCAATGGGGCACTGTTAAGTGGGGCGTTCCCCAAGGGTCGGTGCTGGGGCCACTGCTGTTTCTTATTTATATAAATGATATGCCTTCTAGTATTACAGGTGATTCAAAAATATTTCTGTTTGCTGATGACACCAGCTTGGTAGTGAAGGATCTTGTATGTAATATTGAAACAGTATCAAATAATGTAGTTCATGAAATAAGTATGTGGCTTGTGGAAAATAATTTGATGTTAAATCACAGTAAGACTCAGTTTTTACTGTTTCTAACTCACAATTCAACAAGAACCGATATTTTTATCAGACAGAATGGGCATATTATAAGCGAGACGGAACAGTTCAAGTTCCTAGGCGTTCGGATAGATAGTAAGCTGTTGTGGAAAGTCCATGTCCAAGATCTTGTTCAGAAACTAAATGCTGCTTTATTTACCATTACAACAGTATCTGAAATAAGTGACAGTTCAACACGAAAAGTAGTCTACTTCGCATATTCTCATACACTTATGTCGTATGGTATTATTTTTTGGGGTAATTCTTCTGATTCGAAAAGGGTATTTTTGGCTCAAAAACGGGCTGTTCGAGCTATATGTGGTGTAAGTTCGAGAACCTCTTGTCGACCCCTACTCAATAATCTGGGAATTCTGACATTGCCCTCACAGTATATATTTTCTTTAATGTCATTTGTTGTTAGCAATATTAGCCTATTCCCAAGAGTTAGCAGCTTTCACTCAGTTAATACTAGGCACAAATCCAATCTGCATGTGGAATGCACTCCCTTGACTCTTGTGCAGAAAGGAGTGCAGTATTCTGCTGCATCCATTTTCAATAAGCTACCACAAGAACCCAAAAATCTTAGCAGTAGCCCAAACTCTTTTAAGTCTACTGAAGCGTTTCCTCATGGCTCACTCCTTCTATTCTGCCGAGGAGCTCCTGGAAGAGCTAAAAAATTAAGCAAATTCCAGTGTTACATTGTTGATTTTCTTTATTTAAACTTACGACTTGTCACCTGAATATGTTTTTTTATATTTCATTTTATCTGTTTCTAATATCATGTTATAATTTCATGTATTGACTTGTTCCATGACCATGGAGACTTCTCCTTAATTTGGTCCCACGGAACAATAAATAAATAAATAAAAAAATAAACATGTAGAGCACTGGAGCTGCTCTACCAAGACCCACAATCAGTTACAGGACAAAATGATAGAACACTCTATCTCCACAATAAAGGAGTAGTGGAAGCAGTAGTGCCATCGATCAGTGCAAGCCAGCTTATCTGAGTGTGGAAGACGCCACCGAAATGCTGGCCATCACAAGATGCAGAACATCTGCCACCTTACAGCTGACAGCATTCCCATGTCATCCAGCACAGTGTCGCTCGTCTGGAAATTGACCAGACACTACCTGTCCAGATCCAGCAGTCACCTTGAAACACCAGCCAACCCACTGTTACCCAGCCACAACATGAACGCAGAAATGGAAAGTGAGGTTCTGTTTCGACCCAGCGGACATTCTTAGTCCAAGTCAGTAAAAACATTTTTTTTTCTCTTTTCCTTGTAGGGGTGTGGCGTAGCAACCTCAGTTCGCAGATTACTCCACACATATCCATTGGCAATGTTGCAAACAATCAATGTTGGGAAGACTGCACTCTCCAGTGGTCCTGCGATGGCACAACATTGATGTGTGGGTCACCAGATACGCATTATGTAGCAATAAAAAAGGAGACTATAGTACTACATGTCGCATCAGTTGTGTATCTTGTTGTTTACTTACTAATGAAACATCATTATCTGAAAAGTGTATCATTTGTTAAGTACACATAAGTTTATCCGAGTGTTGACAATATGTAAACTTATTATACTGTTGGGCCTCACATAAATTTTACACACAGTGTTTCGTATAGTATACTGCCATTAATGTCCACTTCTGGTAAGAAAAGGTCATTCTCGCTTGTTGTTATTTCTTTGTATGATTAAGACTTACATTGTCTGGTGAGAACCAGCTGTACGCCTGTTCAGCAATCAGTTGAGCTGTGTGTGGTAGGTAAGGCTAAGTTTCAAACTGGTTCCTTGATTATGACGACTGTCATCAGCAAACATTATAGTTTATTCTCTAATGTACTTGAAAGATAATCTATTTTGGTTAAGAACAAGACCACATCCAGTACTGATTCTTTAGGGGTCCCCCATGTTACATTCCCCCACTACGATGTTAGTTTCATTCCTGTGACATAGTCTGTCCAGCAAAGACTCCATCCATGTCAAAGGGATACCATGACATTTTAATTTGCCAAGCAAAATTTTGTAGTACACACAGTAATAGGTTTTGACAAGGTCACAGAACATACCAACTGGATAGTTTTTCTTGCTTAGGTATGCCAAAAACTTCACTGGCTACATCTTGTATGGCTCCCTTTATGGAGAACATTTTACGGAAGGCAACGCGAAAGCCTACTAGTTGGGTTCAGAAAAATGAGTCAGTGTGCTACCATAGGCTAATTTATCAGAAACATTTGAAAAGCCTGGAGAGAGTGAAATGGGTCTGTTAACAGAGGTTGTTTGCCTCTGCAATTTTATAGATGGTGTTACTACAGCTTATTCAAGACTGGGGGGAGGTTTGAAGGCAGGGCATGTCACTCAGACCCTAAGATGAAAGGGACCTACCTGTTTTGAGGATAATGGGAGACCTTGCATTTTTTACAGTATTAATAACAGATGAGAGGATATTAGAATACTGGTGGTATTGGAGTTTCAACTCTTAAATTTAGCCTGGTCTGTGCAGTTTTACACAGGTTTGTTTTAGGCGAAAACAAGATTCAAAGTGCTGTAGAAATACGTTTAAGAAAGAGTTAAATTTTCCAGCAACACACACTGCCTTCTTATTATTTGTCTACATGCTGTGTTGAGTCACTGTTTATGTTTCTGTGATACATTCTTTCTATGATCTGAACCTAACTGGTCAGCATTTAAATCTGGGCCAGATAAACCATTTATTACTGCTTTTATACGTACATCACTGAATATATGTGAATTTACCTCGAAATGTAGTCTTATATCATAAAGCCATAGAGGCTTTTTTGTTGTTGTAGAGAACAGCAAACTAAATGAATTACTCTTTGAAGAGCCACTGGATACAAATGGATCCTCATATCGAAGCACAGCAAATGTTGAATACTTGCCAATACACTCCACATTCACTACATACAACATATTTGACTTTTGGGCACTGATAACCTCGATGTTGAGCGCCCATAAGCCCCAACACACACACACACACACACACACACACACACACACACACACACATTTGACTTTTCACTATTGGAACAAGTAACCAAACATCATCAGAAACTTACTTCCTGTGGTCCTCCTGTTTCATCATCATTCTTCTTCATTACGAGCTGGGCGTGACCACCTGGTACAAGCTTCTGAAACACTTCACTGAAGTATTTTGATACCTGCTTGAATGTGAACTCTATAGCTTCATATTTACGTTGCTCCAAAACTGACATGAGTTCCTTAATTTTTTCATCTCTGAAATATAAACAATAATTTTACACTAACAAAGCAAAATGTTTGCTCAGATAATATGAAACTACTGTACAACCTAGTTTTTACCGACACTGACATGTTTTCACAACTTGGTGCATATAGGGTGTAGAGAATGGGATTAGTCTTGTTGCTTGATTTATCTATGTTGTAGTCATATATCGCTGGAAGTGGTCAGATAATCAAAAGTAGTAGAAAAAGTTATGGGTAACTCTGATTTAACGTTACATATTATAACAAATGCTTTATGATACAATCAGAAGCAATAATTGCATGCTTCTTTTTGTCTAAATCATTCTAGATGTTGAACATGGTGGCTGTGATAAAATCAGGGGCAATGGGCAATGTGCTTGAAAAATGAGAGCAGTCACCTTACACTTTTTCTAAAACTTTTCATTTTCTCATGAACCAGCTTTCAAGCTACTGCACGCCCATTATCAGATAGTAGGTATTTACAGCAACTTTTTATGGAACAGAATGTCTGAAACTAGGAGCAGAGGTGAATACAAAAGTGATAAAACAATTACATGCCTGCAATGTGAACTCTCTATTGCATGTTAACACTTCGAGGACTGGGCTAGGATGCTGTTTGACTGGCTGATATCGTGCTTTTTCAGTTTTTCTGAATTTTGTGTACCAGGCACTACTGCACAGAACTAAGTCTGCTTACTGCATATGAAAGAATAGTCTTTTTTTCCCTACGAAATGGTGCAATGAAACACAGCCTTTCTCAGTGACAATATTTTTTATATTGAAGGAAAATACATTCTTTTCACACAAACATTTTTTCCATCTTTTGTTTCCAAAAGGAGATAGGATTAGAAGTTGTCTGTCCTTTATATGAAACTGTCTTTGTCAAAAACAGACGACACACACACACACACACACACACACACACACACACACACACACACACACACACAGATATGACTGCAGTCTCAGGCAACTGTAGCCTTGCCCCGAGACTGCAGTCATGTATGTGTGAGTTGCGTTTGTGTGAGTGAGTGTGTGTACGCGTGTGTATTTTTGACGAAGGCCTTATGGGCCGAAAGCTTTATTTGTGACAGTCTTTTTGTTGTGCCTATCTAAGACTCAGCATCTCTGCTATATGGTGAGTAGCAACTTTCCTTTTCATAATTAGTTTCAATTAGTATTTGTTCAGCTTCAGATCTACATAGCTAAGTATGCAATCTATCATGCCCATGCAGAATTACACACAGAATACTTTGATACATCAGTATTCTGATGTGTAACTTCGTATGTAAACAAAAGGAATTTCATTATATATTGATTGAAACTAATCATAAAAAGAAATTTGCCTACAGAAACAACAAATTAAAGGACAAATTGCAAATGCAATTTTGTTATTCTGAACTAGTTATGGTTGCACTTGATACGAAATAAAAAGTTCCTGCAAATACCCACCATCTGATGAGTCTGTAGTAGCTCAAAAGTTGGCTAATGTGCAATTTAAGAAAGTTCTAAGAAAATTATGAAAAGTTTTTTTGAAATTTCCATTCAAATCATTTAGTATAATTTTTTGTTGTATTCTTAAGAGAGAATCGTTCTCCTGTCCCGTTTCAGAGAAAGGATGCTGGCTGGCAGCAGTGTAATCATAAAATCATTTCATAAAAATGATCTTGAATGGTGCTGGACTGTGGTGTGATAAGGGTCAGCTGCTGTATAGCATCTACGCATGTCATCTACTGCGGTTGCAGTAGGATTGTTCCTTCCCACAGCCTGTATCTGTGACACTGAAATACATGCCGAAATTAATTCGGGTGCCCCAGTACTCTACCCACTGCCATTGTTGCCTTTCGTTGCAGTTACACATGAATAGAGATTTTTTCTTTAAGTTCAGCAGTACAGATGCTGGACTGATGTTATAACAACACTGTGATGAAACACAGCTACTGCTATTACTTATTATTTTTTGAACAAACACAGACCTTACCTTAGTTTCCCCCATTGTTTCTTCATGGTCCTAATCGTCAGACACCATGTATGCAACATCCTAAATAATGAATGATTTGAGTAATTTCAGCCAAATCATCAAGCTTCAATGCTAAAGATTTGCTCCAACAAACGAGGTTAAAATGAAGAATCACATTTAAATTATAAATGTGGCCTGGTGTCAATTTCTCTGTCAAAAATGCACTCAAAATATTCCTTTCAGTCAGAATAAATTGATGAGCACTATACAAAGTTTCAAAAGATTCCATTCATTTCTGAGTAGTGGTGAAGTTCATGTCAGGACATGCCTGAGCACCATACTACATGAATAATTTCAATTTTTGCTTTTTTTACTATCTCTCTGCCCTTCAAACAATCTTTGTACATTATTTTGATTCACTGGCACTTTCTCAGTATACAGACCTTACTTGATATTTATTTCACTACACTCCTGAATTGTTTTTGCAGCAAAACAAAAAATGCATATTAAGTTACTGAAATCACCGTAAAATACAGCATGTGGTAGTGACGGCTGTCACCCAACAAACATTTTTCAGTTGATAGGATAGAATTGCTGCCTCAAGATGCTCTCTTTTCAAAAAGCTATTTTCAAGTGATATATGGCTGCAACATAGATAAATCAAGCAACAAGACTGTAATCCCATTCTCTACACCCTATATGCACCAAGTTGAGAAAACATGTCTTTCGTGCTTAACAACACAGATAGAATGGAAGTAAATGTATTTGTTTATTGTGATTAAATATAGTTACACTATGAAAGGATGGACAACAAAAACATGGCACATCATAGACTGTTGAATGTAATGAATTTAGCATAGTTTAGTTTTGAACGATGATCACTATTTATGTTAATCGTGTTTCAACATTACCTAATGGAATCTTTCCAGAATCATATTCCTATTAAACCATCCCAAAAAACCAGAAGAAATCTAAATACTAGAAATATGGGTGATAATTATGGGTAAATGATGGAATAACAGCATAGTGGGAGAACGTTATACATGGAGATTGATGGCAAAGGTGATGCGGACTGCAGTATTCTTCAGATCCCGAGCTCGGTCAGCATCAATGAATAGTGAATGAACTTAAAATTTTCAACAGCACCTCAATTTTTCAAGCAATTTTCGATAGGAGAAGGATGTAGACTGCAAATGTCTACCTTGGTTACATAAATTGGATGTGCAGTGTGCAAGTTGAATTAACAGTGACAAGCCAAGGTGTGAATACTAATGTAATTAATGATAAGAACTCTTTCCAACAGGATAGCATTAACACATGAATGTTATTAATGAAATAGGGTTAGCTAATACAAATGACACTAGAAACAACTGAAAGAAAAAATTCAAATTTGAATGCAGACACTAAATTGTGAGGTGCACAAATGGACAACAATACTGTTAATATCGTACAAAAGGATAATATAACTAACCAGTTTTTATGAGAAATAAATCAAGAACTGAAGGCAGATAATTGACAGCTGAGAGTAGATTTGAACAAACAACTAGATGAATAATGATAAAAATTTGAGGGCAGATATAAACATTTGAAAGTGCAAAATTCCTGAAATGTTGGAGTGTTCAAAAAGAGCTATTTTAAGAAACTACAAAAAAACTTTCGTTAAGCTGATAAGATTAGGACTTAAACTGAGCTGCTTCCATATACATAAGTCAGCTTTAGTGTTGCATGAGATCACTTTATGAAAACAAACAAGGATACAAATTTGTACTACAAGGGGAGCATATTATTAATATATACTTATATCATGAGGGGAGGGTATTATTAAATCTACTTTTGAATAGTTTATCATACAGCATCAAAACACTTACATAAGCGATACAACATGGTGAAGAGGTTGGGGGGGAGGGGGGGGGGGGGAGTTAACCTACAATAACTGAGTCTCTCTCTCTCTCTCACGCAGCACATGAGACCCACTTAATCATTCTTCTTTAAATTTTGTATTAATTACAAATACTGTTGCAATATGTGCACAAAAACTTACAATAATTCATGAACTCAAGATGCTTCAAGAGCAAAGGGAAAATGCAAAGCAAACTATAATGTTAACTAGCATGAACTTTTCTGAATTCGTCATTTTATAATATCAAAGCCATGTTATCACATGAATCAAAAATAATTTTTTCCTAATATGAAAATGGATACTCACCCCCTGTCGAGTTCTTCTTTGCGCTTCATTAATTTTTCTTTCTGATCAGAGAAACTCATAAACTGATCAAGAGCCTTCTTGTTAACATGGCTGTATTTTTTTAGCTGGCTGTTTGCTTTCTCCATTTCTTTAAAGAGCTGCAAAAACACACACAAAGTTTAACATGTATATAATATAAACAAAATACCTTAAGTAACAGCACAAAATTTGCGCAGAGGACAAATAATTGTAAAATGCATAATTCCTGTGTATCAGAAATGTCCCATACAAGACATTAAAGTAGATATTTTCAGCTTGTCTGTGGTATGTATACTTCATAGCATGTAATGTTAAAATATCGATGTTGTACGAGCTGTAAAACAACATACGTAAACAGGGTGTATACGTGGACAAGGAAAAAAAATTCCCGGATTTTTCCCGGTTAAAAATACACTTTCTCCCGGATGACAGTATATTTTCCCTTATCAACCCTTTGAATGGTTATGGTTTTATGCACGGGCGTACAATTTTCAGGCACTTTAGAAGACGAAACTCAGGGAAAAAGACAAGTTTTGGAAATATCTTTGATGTGCAGCAACATGTACGCTGCGTATTTTCGTATTACGAAAGCATACATTGGAATTCCACCAAACACCGCATGTTACTTTCCGAATCATTGAAATCGAGATTTCGATGCGCTTTTGTAAGCCGTTCGTAGCTCATGTCACATGATCTCGCCAGTCGATGACAGCGGATATTCACGTGCTGTAGTCAGCCAACAGCAACATCACTGTTAAGTAGCACGAACAGGGAAAGTTAATAGTTTAAATTAATATATATAGTGTTGCTACAAGAAAAGAAAAGCTTTCACATATAATATTGGTCTCAAGCTGCAAGAGAAGCTAAGCTTTCGCATATGCCGTTGATCTTTTTTGCGTGTGTTACGCTTTAAGGTATATCACACAAATGTGCCAGTAAAATTTTTAATAATGACGTAAATGTCTGATCTTCGGGGTTCGAAATTCTTCTAAATGACTCGTCATCAAAGAGTTAATTTTTAAATAAGAGTCAAACGCTCTGTGATTTTATAAATTCATGGTACATTCTTGCACATAGTTCAACTTACGTAAAAGAATATTTACTTTGAAAGTAGCGCTTTTCAAGCCACTATTAGCAATATTTTCCCGCGACCTGTTAGAAATAGGTTCATTTCAGAAGTTGCCAGGGAGCGCAGATAACAGGCGACACCAAGCTTGGGTAGCTGTCATGATGTAGGAAGCCCCTATGTACGTACGTGTAAAACATTGAAAGATCATACATTAAGTCATAAAAGAAACAAGACACCAGAGGATACTGCAAGAGCATCGGAATTTTGTGAACCATATTAAAATGCGCACATTTAAAGTGCATACAGGGCACATTCGTATGTCCAGATTCCCAATCAAGTAGACCTCGACCTGATATTAAGCTTTTCAGTGTGGTTTTTGGGATGTAAATTTTCTTGAAGTACCAGTATTCCAGTATTGTATTATATCATGTTTGGTTCTTTATTATGGCATAATGCCATACGTGCTATAAAATGAAAACGTGCACTTGAAATGCAGTGAACAGTTGAAACTAGCCAGTACTGTGGAAAAGGTTAACAAAAGTCAAATTTCTTTAGCAAACAGACAAAAATAACTTCATTGTTCTGCAAGGTGATAGATGCTTGACTGTCAGAAAGTTGGAAATAAAATAAAATCTGAAACTAATGACATATTTCAACCTTCCGTAATTATGTGAATGTGTTTTAATTCACTTGATAGCTCCCAGCCACAGATATCCGTTTTGTTTTCATTTGACGTGAGAGTAAACGAAGAGGAAACAGCAAAATCACTAAATGTAAACGCGGGTCACGTGGAGACTACCCACTATAACTCAGACTGCTCTGCGCGTCAGCCCGGATCTACGACATTTGCGAACCGGGTCGATATTAAAAAAAATCGAATTTTCAAAATATGTTCATCTTGTAGTGCACATATTTCCGAAAAGTCTGAAACAGAAAACATATGTACTGGAGGAAAGACATTTTATTTGGTCGCAAGTACGCCAAAGCGCAGTGCCACGCCTATTAATAAAGCATTTTTCTGCCGCACGTCCAAACTATATTCAGGAGAGTGGAAACTGAAATGTCTTATGGTGTCTCTCCTGCTCCCAGTCGGCTGGTTTAACAGCCTGCCCCTCTTTTAAAAAAATCTCGCAATTAATAGCGGATGGGATTATTTGTAATCTAGAGAACAAGAACTCTTCAGGAAATATGAACTCTTTATTGCTTATTAGTTAATAACTTGTTGTTTTGTGTGACATAAAATTAAATATAGGCTACATAAAACCAATAAAGACAAAAGAAATTATGCATTTCTTCAATCCTTAGCTCCTAGCATTTTTTTTCTCTAACTTTGCTACAGCTTTACATGGTGTCCTTTCATTTCTGTGAAAGAATCTATTACGTCACCAAAATTCGTCAAACATTTTGTTACATGAAAAATCAAAATGTCGTTATCTAATACTGAAATAGCTGTTAATACAAATAATACCAAAGACTGGTGTGGTTTCTCGATCCGATTACGTCTATTTTGTCACTGTCTGCTAGATAAAACAAAATAGGCCTTTCTAATATGGCAGCAATTTTGTAACAAACCAAATAAACGAGACTGTTTTGGAACAAATGGCCATTTTTATAACATGACAGAATACAATCCAATAAGTACCAATATCAAATGCCTATTAAACCTACTACAAGCAAAATACTTTATGTTAGGAAATAATTTCACATTTCATTCATACACACCAGCTTATCAAGCATGAGATCGAAAAGTAGTATTACGAAATTTTTATATAAATTTGGAATCGTCTTATTCTTCCATAATTTGTGTGATGTCCCCGTTTCTTCTCCTTCCTCGTTCTAACAAACAATCTTGTCATCACCAATTCTGTAGCTATTGCTGCCACTGTCAAAATTTGTTCGCTGATTAACTTCACTAACCCTGCCAGAATCACAGGTTTAGTTATCCCGCGATTATTTTCCGGTTAGGCGTTATTACGTGTTCGAACAACACGTTTTCTTTTCCGCGTTACTTCCAGAATAGAACTGAAGCGGCTGCTAGCCAGGGACTGTACTACTGGTCCTTACTAGTGTAGCGATCTGGCCAAAAATTTTCTGTCAAAATTACATTTTCTTGGATACACCGAGAAGATAATACGTAGTCTTTCTCACCTGTTATTCCTGTCAGTCATTAATTTCCATTCTGGTAGTCTGAATCTATGGATTTTGCTAGTAATTATAACAATGCTGATCACTCGCAAACCCAATCAACCACATATTCAGACAGCGATTGGCATTCATCCGTTCGGCTTTACTCCCTCAGCTCGTATAGCCCCGTCCCCTTTTGTCTGAGGAAAGTTTATTTCTAGATGCGACGAGGATTCTCCTGACAGAGATATCACTTACACTATGCATGCATTCAAAAGTCAACTTATGATTCATTCTGAAATAAACTTAAAATGTGTTCAAAAACCAACAGGGAAGCGTTTCAAAATCGTATGAATAATCGATAGACAAACGTGCGCTGGATGCTAGGTGCTTTGTGAAAGTTTTTTTTTTCCCTCAAGAATATGAATTTGGCGCTACCTTTTCCTGGTAACATCTAGCTGCTTGCTGCTACTGCTTGCACAGCCAACAGCCACATTCCTGTTGCCATAAACGGCAGAATCTACTACTCAGATGTGACTCAACTGCGCATGCGCATGAGCCCGCGCGTAACTGTTAAAACAAATCAAATGTAAACAGTTGCGACTTCACCCTCATTGGAGGCAACTTGTTATGAAGCTCTGCATGGTCTTCCAAAAGTTTTGACACATTTTCAGTTGGCAGAGGCTTGCATGAGCACTGTGTGTCGTCGTTGTATATGGTGCATTTCCTTTGCAATTTAAGTTATTTTCGTTTTTTTCTCTCCTTTATGTTTTATTGTATTATTTTACAGTAGTGGGATACAGTAATATCCTTTGTGAGAGTATCGGTTCTTACCAGTCAAAACTACAAAAATTTAACTGAAAACTAAAACAATGAAAAATTCCGGAATTCTAAAAATATCCCGGGTTTTTCCCGGTTTTCTCCCAGATGAAAAAATTCCCAGGTTTTTCCCGGATCTCCCGGGTCGTATACACCCTGTTAAAGCAAGTATTTTGCAATAATTATATTGTGCTTTGTGCAAAATCTGCCACATGACTTCCCATTTTATTATTAACTGCCTCCCCTCCTTTCTGGTCCATGTTGTCCAACAGTTTTTCCATATATTTCCTTTCTTGTTATGAAATTTCAGTCTCCAACCCAAATTAAATGTTTAACTTTCTCAATAGAATGAATTTTTTTTAATCTCGTTATCCATTTTTCATTCTCTTTTACTACTGTGGTGGGTTTGACTTTTAAATCAATCTTGGCTATGAAGCCAACATTATGCTGTATTATCCCTATTTAATTTTGAGAACGTAAGTTGAAGAGAGGTGGGACACTGGAAGGTTTCAGACATATTGTACGGCGATAAAGACAGATTTACAACCCTTGTTTTAAACTACAAAACACTGACACGTGAAAGAGTGTGGATTCTGCAATAGTTAATCAGTTACTGAAAAATGTAGGAAATTAAGAAGATTGTACATGAGGGAAAGACAACAACAAAACAAAACACAGCCCAATCTTCCTTTAGGCATAAATAGTGTCTAGTAACATAAAAAAAATTGTCATTTAACAATTGTACAGCAGAATGAGATTTTCACTCTGCAGCGGAGTGTGCGCTGATATGAAACTTCCTGGCAGATTAAAACTGTGTGCCCGACCGAGACTTGAACTCGGGACCTTTGCCTTTCGCAGGCAAGTGCTGTACCATCTGAGTAACCGAAGCACGACTCACACACGACTCCAGAATAGAACTGAAGCGGCTGCTAGCCAGGGACTGTACTACTGGTCCTTACTAGTGTAGTCTTTTCTTTCAGGAGCGCTAGTTCTGCAAGGTTTGCAGGAGAGCTTCTGTAAAGTTTGGAAGGTAGGAGACGAGATACTGGCAGGAGTAAAGCTGTGAGGACCAGGCATGAGTCGTGCTTCGGTAGCTCAGATGGTAGAGTACTTGCCCGCGAAAGGCAAAGGTCCCGAGTTCGAGTCTCGGTCGGGCACACAGTTTTAATCTGCCAGGAAGTTTCAATTGTACAGCAGATGACAAACTTCCCCTACCATACAGACAGCTTATGAAGAGCATCCCCTCCCTCCACACACAAGACAAACACAAAAGTGTAAATTTTAATCTAATCTAGACCCAAAATTACTTTTCAGGTGAATTCTGAATGTACAGTACAATTCCAGGATTAAAAAGGCAGATTCACAGTTATAATTCTGCACAGGTGCTGAAACATAATGACTGTAACGAAATCTTGTGCAATATGTGGTATTCGGTCTCAAATTCTCCCCACTAACAATTAAAGAGGAGAAGAACTGAGAAGAAAATTGTTAAGACACAACATGAAAAGCATACAACGAGAATGAGAATGAGAATCCAGAGCTCAATGAAACACGAAGTACAAAACATGGCTCACATATCACAAATATTTGTAAGGATACACATCACATTGCCTCATTGCATGTTTATAAAGCTTATCTGATTGATGATCTAAAATTTATACAAAGGAAAATATAAATGGAAAACTTAACAATATGAGAATAAACAATATTTTCTAATTTATTAGATGAAAGTGGGCAATGGATGCAAAACTGCAGAGGGGATCATAAATGGACACAAATAATATTATCAGAGACAATGATGACTACCTTTTATAAGCCTACTCTGACACCAAGCACAAACTATTTGTGTCCCTGTCCCCCCCTCCCCCTTTTTCTTTAAACATGATGTTTGCTAACAAACATGGCATTTATTATGCTTTCAGTTTGGACACCAGTTTTTGTGTTACTCTGGGGGGCATGGATTAACAATCGCAAACCACTAGAACTATTTTATTTATACATACATTTTTGGTTGACATATTTTGATATTTCAGGTACATTTCTGGAGGTGGCAATGCTCCAAGTTCCTGAATCTTTTTTGTGCATTCGGCAATTTTCTGTTGTAACATATTTTGTTTGGCTGCCATTTTCTCCAAGTCCTTGGCATCTTCATCAATCTTTTCTTGGATTTCTTTTTCTTTCTGTTTCCAAGTATCTTGTTCCACTTGTTCATTTTTTTGCTGCACAACCAAATTGAAAAGCATATTAATTATACAGTGATTAATTTGCAAGACCACAGAACCAAGTAAATCAGACACAAAAACATTATAATAATAAAATAATATTGCACTGGTAATCTATCCAATTTGAAACAAACAACTGATCCTCCCTTAACATAAATTCTATCACTCACCTTCTTCAATGCTTCTTGCACCTTCTTTTCGACAGCTTTAAATTCACGGTTGACATTTTCAATACGCTTATCTATTATTTCCAATTCTGCTTTACAATTTTTAAGTTTTTGCTGACGTTCCTCTACAGAAATCTCTTGTAAAGCCTGTATAAGAACAGAATAAATCAAAAGAAACTATTGCCTGGTTAGTCAGCCACAGAATGCTTATAACTGGATACTAAAGAGCATGCGAAAGAGTAATAGGACTTTACACTAATACTCTAAGGGCAATGAAAAATGAAACATATCGTGTTATTTGAAATCATTTTTTCTCAAAGAAAATATTGTATCTGTAAATGATATTCTACCAAGGACTTCACAGTGGTTTGCGGAGTATGGATGTAGATGTAGAAGTTTAACATGGAAAACTTGGTCCCATTACATATTCTGACACAAATAATATATCCATTGCCTTATAAAAAAAAGTGAAGCACTAACAGGACATTGTCAGATGTCAGTGTACTTCCTGCATCATGGTGTGGGAAGCCATCAGGTATGATTTATGTCACAGCTGGTAGTTATTGAGGGAATTCTGATGGCACAAAGATATGTCGTGGAAATCCAGTGTCCTCTGGTCACTTCTTGTGTAACAGTATTGTTCCTGATAGAACTTGTGAGGGACCAGTTCAGATGTGAACTTCATCTCAGTGCCAGTATACAAGATATCAAGGGCCACTTAAAACAGTTGTGGACCAGCTTGCCTCAGGAGAGTATACAATGACTTTATGACACACTTCCCAAAGGAATCGATGCATGCATTTGGGCCAGATGGGGTGCCGCATCATTCCGATAAGAGGGTTCATGCTGCCAAGTTCTTTGTAAATTTGAATCAACATTGTAATTCCTGAAATTACATCACATATCCTCTCAATCTGTGAAGCTTCATTTAATTTCTTCGTTCCCTAAAACCTGCTACACTTTTTTGTCAGACTGTGTATATTATTTGGTAAGACTTTTATCCTTATAATATGCAAGTGCAGAATTTGATATTCATTTCATAATAAATTAATTGCACATACTTGTACAAGTTCATCATGACGACGGTTGAGATTATTAGTTAACAAATTTTCCAGTTTATTCTTTTCTGCTTCAAGTCTCATACGAGTACTAAATGCTTCCTTGTTTTCTTGTGTGAGGCGACGAATGTCATCATTCAGTTGGTCAACTTCCAACTGGTCTTGTACAGACAACTGAGACATCAATTCCTGAGAACAGAAAATATTTAGGATCAGTCTTCATGGCTTATCAAAGTATGTATGCATTAAAAAAGAGAAAATTTTATGTGGAAGTAAAAATGCCCTTACTTACTGTAAAGCCAAATATTTTAGAACAGCTAAAAACTATTATGTTATTAATCAAGTGAAAATAACTGATCATACAAAGCAAACATTTACTTTGAATTTGATTACTGAATTACACATGTCTTATATTCACTGGTGAAAGATGTCTTTACAACAGGTGGGTTCTTCTCAATATGGGATCCGAGTGAACTAGTTCTCCTTTGAAATGTTTCCAAATCCATCCTTCTTACCTCACTGAGGGAGAAACTAACATTCCGAACACTAGGAACAATTTGTTTTCCTACTTTTAAATGGGCTATGGATAGTACTGGGAATTTCATCTTTTGAAGAAAAGTACTGGCCAGCTATTCTTTCTTCTTGTAATTTTATATTATATTTCAGTCAATAAGTCACCACACCACACTTGTCACGTGTTCTGTAAAAGGCATATGTTGTAAGTGAACTGAAAGTATATCACATCTGATATGATGGCCACTGCTCTGAACGAGTTGGACACCACATTTCAAGTCCCTAATTCGGATGTGGGTCAGGACCACTTCATCCAACTGAAGTGGCCAACAAAAGGAATACCACAATCGAGTAGTTGGCTTCACCAAATGGAGTTTACTGTTCGTCACTGCAGTCACTCCTCTTCCCGTAAACACATAGAGCTCTGATTCATCAACGAAATGACAGCCTGCAGGCTGTGTCACAGCATGTGTCCTTCAGGCCTACTTGAGAATGTGGTCTGCTTGTTCACTTCATTGAATTCCCACGTGCCCTGGTACCCAGCTGAACTATATCTCCTTCCCCCACTGTTGAAGGAAGTACAGTTGATTATGTGTGAGCTGGACTATTCCCTCTCCCATGGTTGATTATGGAAAGGCCTTTCCGTTGATGGCTGAGCAACAACAGTACAGTGTGCAGTTGCGTATGGGATGGACAGTGTTTTATATGCTTGCTGCACCATGAAGAGGAACTGAGTCGCAGAAAGGCACAATGAAAATACTGTTAAACATTTAAGCTTTCGAACAAAAAAGTCCCTCTTCGGAAATAGAAAAAACTGACACATCAACTCAAGCACAACGAACAGAAATATGGCCACAGTGGACTGACTGCGACCGCATCACACTTGAATAACAATCTGAGGTGGGTAGTGGGGAGAGGGAAGTACTGCATGATAGGGTTGGGTGAAGATGATGTGCTGCCTGTGAGGACGTGCAGAGATGTGGTGGGGACAGAATAGGGCTGCTATGTGCAGAGTTGGGAAGCTGTACTTGGGGCAGGGGGAGCAGAGAACAGGAAAAGACTGAACGTTCTTTGGTGCAATAGAAGGCGTGTGTAGCGCTGGAATCACAGCAGGGAACGGTACAGGGGACTCATGGGTTACGGAAACAAAGGACTTGTTGATGGGAGAGTTCCCACCTGTGCATTCCAGAAGAGCTGATGTTAGGATCCAGATGGCACATGCTGTGAATTGGTCACTGAATTGTGCAGGTGGGAACTCTCCCAACAACAAATCATTTCTTTCAATAACGCCACAGTCATTTACCCACCTATCCCATTCCCTGCTCTGATTCCAGCAGTACAGTATACCTTCAATCATGCCAAAGCATTTACAGTCTTCTTCCCTTCCCTACTCCTCCTGTCCCCAGTACAGCCTCCCAACTCTGCACCTAGCAGCCCTATCCTGTCCTCACTACATTCGCACATGCCCTCACAGGCAGCACAGCAGTTTCTCCCCTCCCCACCCAATGCCACCACCACCATCCACTCCATATTCAGAGGCAGTTGAGTTCACAGTTGTACCACAGTGGCCTGAGACAGTTGCCAAGAGTGTGTGTGTGTGTGTGTGTGTGTGTGTGTGTGTGTGTGTGCGCGCGCGCACGCGCGTGCCTGCTTTCTATTTCCACAGAAGGATTTTCTTGTCGGAAACCTTATTTGTTTATCAGTCTTTTCACTGGGCCTGTCTTGAGATTTCACACTTCCTCTATGTGGTGAGTAGCAATCCATCCTTTTCATTCTGTTGATGTTATTCTATCCTGGACTTTCTATATAATGTCTGTCACAAATATATGATAAAGAAAATTAAAAAATAAACAATATTTAAAACAGGAGAGTATACACACAAAGATACTAGGATAAGTTCCTCGCGAAATCAATACCTGATGGAGTTCTGCTTCCAAACCCTCCTTCGTTGTTCTCATGGCTTCCAAGCTAGAGGCATATTGGTCAAGGGATCTAACCTTAGGGCCATGATACCTTTCAATTCCAGCAACTTCTTCTTTCATCAACCGAATATCTGCTTTAACTTTGTCAAATATGTCTCTGTAAAAAAAAAATGAAAAAAGTATGCTCATAACAACACTGTATTTAAAAATTTTAATGGCTATTTAAGAAGCTGTAGCCTCCAATGATACTGCAGTTCTATCTGTATTTTTTCTCTTACTTTATGTTCTTTAAGAATATAATATATTGAGCTGTTATGAACCACGAACTGCAGCAGTAGGAAGCCTTGCATGCCTTAATGATACAGAGAGCTGTACCATAGCTCCAATCACAATGGAGGTGTGTCTGTGGAAAGACAAGACTATCATATGGCTCCTTGAGAGGAGCAGAAGTGTTTTCAATAGTTTCAGGGCAACATTCTAGATGAGTGACTGATTTGGTCTTGTAACATTGTGCAACATGGCCTTGCTTTATTGGTATTGTGGAGAACCAAACTGACAGGGAAACAACAGCTAATATGTTTCATGAAACTATTTCTGAATGTATAGTTTAATGACAATGGCATCCTTTTGGGTAATGTAGTCCCCCATTTGAATCTTCTAGCAGGGAGCACTAGCTGCGCGGGGTAGCCACACAGTCTGCGGTGCCTTGCCATGGTTCACGCGGTTCCACCCATCGGAGGTTTGAGTCTTCCCTCAGGCATGGGTGTGTATATTGTCCTTAGTGTAAGTTAGATTAAGTAGTGCGTAAGCCTAGGGACCGATGGCCTCAGCAGTTTGGTCCCATAGGAACTTACCACCAGGTAGCACTCAGCATTATGATGCCATCAGAAAAAAACAAATCTAGCAGTTCTCAGATTGGAGTATGAAACATTGGATCCTTTAATTAATGGCAGGAAGAAAAGCATTTCTGGTCAGGTGAGTATATGGTTATCAGCACAATATCAAATACATGTAGTGCAGATGTAGGTTTCATAATAAATAATAAAATTGGAATGCAGGTGGCTACAACCAACAGCACAATGAACATATGACTGTAGCCAAGACAGACACAACATCCAACTCAATAGCACAAGAGCATGTGCTTAATGGCTCTCCTGACGATGAAAAGAGTGGGCAAAATATATGATGAGGTGAAATAAATAAACTCGGTTTGTTAAGAGATGAAAAAATTTAATTGTGATGGAGAACTGAAACTTGCTAGTAAGAAAAGGAAGAGAAGAAAAAATACCAGTGGAACTCAGGCCGGGAAAGGAAGATACCCCAGATTTTGCACAGGCACAACTGAATCTGAAAACATTGAGTTTAAGAATCCCAAAAGAAGGCTGTATACAAAGAATAGACTTAGAAATGCTGCAAGGTTTGAGGCTGCAGATTAAAATAGAAAAAAATGAAGAAAGATAGAAAATTAAGGTCTTAGGACCTGAAAAAGTTGTTGACAGTTTAAATAGGAGCATTAGGCAATGACTGACTGAGATAGAGGAAAAGAATACAACAGAAGGGCATAGATAGCTTTGATAGACAAAACTGTGCAAGTAGCAGGGGAACTGCTAGGTAAAAAGACAAGGTACGGTGAAATCCTTGCGCAATATGAGGTATTGAATTTCATTGACGAAATGAGAAAATACAAAAATACAGCAAATGAAGCAGGCCAAATGGAATTGAGAATATGAAAAGTTTCACTGACAGAACAAGGAACAGCTAGAGTACAAAAGCAAAGAATGCATGATAATAGGAGGGATAGATCCTGGTTATAGGAAGAAAGAAGCAGCTGAATGAATACTTAGTGCTCAGATGGAAAGCCAGTGCTAAGCCTAAAAGGGCAGGCTAAAAGGTGAAAAGCATATATAGATGGTTTGCACAAAGGAAAGAATGAAAATATTTTTGAAAGGGAAGAGGAAGTAGATGTGATTGATGATGATGATGTGATGTGGGCACATGAGAGCGAGGTCTTTAGTGCCTGTATGAAAATGTTATGAAACAAGTGTCGATGGATGAAACAAACATTACAGAATTATAAAACGTCAGGTACAATTAAAAATAATAAAACACGACAAAAAGATTGTCAGGAGCTTTCAGCCAACAAGGCCTTCATCGAAAATGGACAAAAAAAAAAAAAAAAAAAAAAAAAAAAATCGCGTCATACATCCTTTACTGCAACGAGTTGCACCACTTATTGTATTATCTCAGT
The DNA here is from genome assembly GCF_021461395.2 of Schistocerca americana. Taxonomy (NCBI): domain Eukaryota; kingdom Metazoa; phylum Arthropoda; class Insecta; order Orthoptera; family Acrididae; genus Schistocerca; species Schistocerca americana. The sequence goes on from NC_060119.1 coordinate 476,850,698, forward strand.
GTCAACCAAGTATAATTTAATTTAAAAGTGTATTCAATAGAGAAACACAATAAGGAAGAAATTGTGATGTAAGGAGTGCACATTGGAAGGTGGGAACAAACCAGTACAATCTTCTTCAGATTATTCTTGAGGTACTGTATTGTATTTGGGGTATATTAATAGCAATTTTAACCAGAATGTTTATTCAGTAACTCTTTTGTATTGTCTAATAACCTATTCAATGCGTGATACTCATATCTATGTTGACATAAAAAAAGATTGTTATTTTCTCAACCATGTGGCAAAAAATACAGAATCATTTTAAAGTACTTTTGTAAATAAAAAACTAACTTGGCTTTACTATTCTTCGTTTCAGTCTTCTGCATATCTGATACGATTCGATTTATTTTATCTTCTATTTCACGCAGTTCTGCTCGAAGCTTTCCTAGCTCTGCCTCTGCATCACGAATCTGTACACTCAGTTCACTTCGTGTCTTCTGAATCTCTAAACGAGAACGAGAAGTATTGAAGTAACCTCCAGTCAGTGACCCTTTGGATGACACCTGGAGAGAACAAACAAAAATACAACACAATCTCAATACTGGAGACAACGCTATATACCGATAAAAAGTGATCCTACATCTTTAACACAAAATACCAGAAAAGGTAGTTTAAATGGCTACTTACCTGATCACCTTCCAATGTGACACAGTCAAGTTGACTTGTCCTTGCTAAGTTTGTGGCAACCTCAAGGTTTCTGCAAATCAGTGTCTTCCCAAATATATATTTTAATGCCTTGTCATATCTATTTTCATAGTTCAATTTTGTAACCATTGCAATTGCATCCTACATAACAAAAACAAAGTAAAGTAATTATAACACACTTGAAACTTCAGATACAACAATAATTTCCACTTTCTGTGCAAAAAAATAGAAAAGGTGCAAGAAGCACATAAACTGAAGTACATACAGATGTAGAAAATGGCCAATCACTAAAATATGTTAAATTTAAATATTTAATTTTCTTAGACAAAATTTTATTAAAACTGAGTAAATTTCAACTTAAAAGAGATCACACTTTAGTGTATATCAAAAAGTATATAAATTCAAAAACATTAGATAAAGTATTAAAATTTAACACAGGCAAGTTGACAGTAAACAAAATAAAAACAGTGTACTAACATTTGTTTCTGGGTACTCTTGATCCCGTACATGCAACCTATTCAGGGGCATAAAGGTAACTTCTCCTGGAAGTTTCTGACGATTCATTTCTTTCAATATTTGAGTTCCGACTTTGTCAGACTCAACTATATGATGGAATAACCTGCCAACAACACGAAAACAAATAAGAGTTTCTTTGAAATAAAGAAAATAACAGCTACATTACTAGGCATTCAACATACCCATAGATTAAAGTTAGTAAACTGGAGAGAGATGACTTTAAGATTACATATAATTATATTACATCTCTGTCTGACTCCAACAACAAACTGACTGAACTGTGATAGATACGGGGTGCACAAAACCTTCAGTAGATCATTGATGACACAGTCACAGCTGTCCCACACTATGTCCCTCACCACTGGTGAGTTATGTAGCAAGACCCTGTGGTTGACAGCATGACTTAAACACGTGGTGACATACGAGCAGACCTCACTCATGTGTGTTCCAATATTTATAGCAATTTTGTATAGTTTAGCTGATTGTCTAAAACCTCTTTCTTTTGAGTTGAATGTGGGTGGGAGCAGCAATTTCCTAAGCAAACAAAAGGTAGATGCATTATGTGCTATATGTTTCTTGACTCATGAGATCTGTACCCATTGGGTTTAATTTATGAAATGGTTTAGGGTTGCCCATCAACAACGGTGATGAAGATTTCTGAATCACTGATGTTCATGCTTAAGTTCAAATAAACACTTCCACTTTCACCATTTCCATTATTCAATGAACCAGCAGAGGAGTTGGACACCCATTCGAAGCACACTTGATACTTTTTTGGTACCATTTGCTGAATTGCAGTAGTCAGTTCCTTAGAGAATATAGATATATTGTGCTTGTTGAATGAACTAAACACTTTTTGAGGAGCTGTTTTACTCTTCTTTTCACCCTGGAAATTCAGCAGCAACAAAAGAAAAGACAGGAGCCATAAATAAGGATCACACATCTTCATCATGCACAGAAAAACTGCAAAGAGTTAGTCTAGGAATGCTACCAGCAGCATCATCCAACATCATCAAAAAAGCAACTCAGCCAAGTTCTTTATCAAAAGATGATTCAGATAAAGCAGTAAGAAAAAGGCAACTGCACTCTGGATCATCATCATTGGAAGATGTCACTAAAAATTCCACAAGAAAGTGCAAGCCTCTACCCTACAGTCAGGATTTTCCGTGAGCATGGACAATAGCTAGCAGCTCACTAAGAAGTCAGTAGGTTCAGAGAGTATACTTCATACCTCTAAACTGGAAGAGAACTTTGCAACTCTCCCCAAAAAATAACTTCATCTGAAGTCTAAAGCACAAAGTAAAGCCATCTGCCACAACGGTAAATGGATAGTAAAACCTCTTTACCTATTACACCATAATGTCTAGTCAGTGTTAAAAAAAAATCATCAGAAATAGAAATAGTCATGAAAACTAATTTAAAATTAGATGTCAGATATCCTCTGTCCCATTGAACACTGGCTAAAATAAGCAAAAGTTTTACAAATAATTGATAGGAGAACATATCATAGATAGTTATTCCTGTTGAAAATAGAGGAGGCAGTACAGCTATCTATGTTAAAATGAATGTGAGTCTTGCTGTGCCCGCAGGAGAGACCGTTTGGTTGTTTGTGTGGTTGTGTGTGTAAACGTGTATACTACTGCTAGAAACAGAGCTTGTGCTCGAAAGCTACTATAAATGCTGATCTCCCCACGCATCAACCCGCTATAGGTGAATGGTTGTCTTTCTCGTATTTTATGTTTTAAAAAGCACGTGAATGCCTCACAAAGTACAATAGTATACTAATAGAAAAATTCACATTTTCTTTGTCTTAACCAATTTCAAGACACTGATATTTAACGTGTGTACCCGCCAGGTTAGCCGAGAGCGCTGATGAGCTGCTTCCTGGACTCGGATAGGCGTGCTGGTCCTGGATCGAATCCACCCGACGGATTAACGATGAGGGCTGGTGTGCTGGCCAGCCTGGATGTGGTTTTTAGGCGGTATTTCACATCCCAATAGGTGAACAATGGACTGGTCCCCACGTCCCACCTCAGTTAGACGACTCACAGACATCTGAACACGGTCGCACTATTCCATGGATTACAGTAGACGCAGACAGCTGGGGTACACTAATTCCGTCCTGGAGGGCAGGGGAGGGGGGGTTTGGGGTGGTGGCAGGAAGGGCATCCAGCCACCCCTTAACATTAACCTCACCAAATCCGATTCTAACAATGCCAACCCTGCGAAACACGGGGTAAAGATGCAAGCAAAAGAAAGAATATTTAACGTGTACAGATTTCTTATTGGGAATCTCCAGACTTTCAATCACGCCTTCGAAATACTGCTAAGTAAACTTCATGCACACAACAAAACATCACTAATATTTAAAGATTGTAATACTGATTTTCTTAAATGCCAGAAAAGCAAAGAGTAGTTGTTAAACAGAACAATTCATTCAACTTGACTGCAAGTGTTAAAACTCCAATTTGGATCACTGAAAATTCAAAGATGGCTCTCGATAAGATTTTTTATAAATACTGATAAACTATACAAATTAGATAGAATCATTAACACAAGTCACAGTGGTTTTAAAGAGCAGACGATAACAGTGAATCTGAACTACAAAAAACAATGCTCTATAAAAACTCCAATCCAAACGCAATAAATGACAAAAATTTATTGCTTTTTAATTAACTTTTAAGTGCTGACAACTTGACAGGGGTATATGATGAAAATTATGTTAACATTATATTTAATTCCTTTCAAAAAACATTTGTTCACAACTAGAATATTAGATTTTTATGAAAGCCAGGGAGAATTGAAACCAAATGCACTAATTCTTGGGTGACAAATGGGACAAAAATTTCCAGAAAAAAAAAAACACCTGCTATCCAAAGAACTACAATGTAATGATACATTAGATTCCTTGAATGAGATGTGGTTGTTGTGGTTTTCAGTCCAGAGACTGGTTTGATGCAGCTCTCCATGCTACTCTATCCTGTGCAAGCTTCTTCATCTCCCAGTACCTACTGCAACATACATCCTTCTGAATCTGTTTAGTGTATTCCTCTCTTGGTCTCCCTCTACGAGTTTTATCCTCCACGCTGCCCTCCAATACTAAATTGGTGATCCCTCGATGCCTCAGAATCTGTCCTACCAAGTGATCCCTTCTTCTAGTCAAGTTGTGCCACAAACTTCTCTTCTCCCCAATTCTATTCAATACCTCCTCATTAGTTATGTAATCTACCCATCTAATCTTCAGCATTCTTCTGTAGCACCACATTTCGAAAGTTTCTATTCTCTTCTTGCCTAAACTATTTATCGTCCACGTTTCACTCCCATACATGGCTACACTCCATACAAATACTTTCAGAAACGACTTCCTGACACTTAAATCTATACTCAATGTTAACAAATTTCTCTTTTTCACAAACGCTTTCCCTGCCATTGCCAGTCTACATTTTTATCCTCTCTACTTCGACCATCATCAGTTATTTTGCTCCCCAAATAGCAAAAATCATTTACTACTTTAAGTGTCTCATTTCCTAATCTAATTCTCTCAGCATCACCCGATTTAATTCGACTACAATCCATTATCCTCGTTCTGCTTTTGTTGATGTTCATCTTATATCCTCCTTTCAACACACTGTCCATTCCGTTCAGCTGCTCTTCCAGGTCCTTTGCTGTCTCTGACAAAATTACACTGTCATCGGCAAACCTCAAAGTTTTTATTTCTTCTCCATGGATTTTAATTCCTACTCCAAATTTTTCTTTTGTTTCCTTTACTGCTTGCTCAATATATAGATTGAATAACATCGGCTACAGCCCTGTCTCACTCTCTTCCCAACCACTGCTTTCCTTTCATGCCCCTCGACTCTTATAACTGCCATCTGGTTTCTGTACCAATTGTAAATTGACTTTGCCAGAAGAAGATGGGTACAAAACTTATTGAAATGTTCCGACAAGATGATGCCACCACTCGGCTGATAACATGAGAAGAATTCATCAGCGGAATACGCTCAGAAAGACTGAAATCGCATATAAATTGTAAATAGCCTTTTGCTCCCTGTATTTTACCTCTGCCACCTCCTGAATTTGAAAGAGAGTATTCCAGTCAACATTGTCGAAAGCTTTCTCTAAGTCTACAAATGCTAGAAACGTAGGTTCGCCTTTCCTTAATCTATTTTCTAAGTCACAGGGTTAGTACTGCCTCCTGTGTTCCAACATTTCTACGGAACCAAAACTGGTCTTCCCCGAGGTCGGCTTCTACCAGTTAGGTATCATGTCCTTAAATACATGTCAGAAAAAAGATGTTTGTGACAGAGAGGAGTGGATAAGTGGGGAGCATCCCACTGTTGGGAGGTGTTTTAAACTGCAGATGCTGATACCAGAGCTACCAATTAGGGACTGTATGGAAGTGGGTAGCAGTCAGACGACACTACCTGCTGAGGTGTAGACAGGAATTCTATGGAGTGGCCAGTGCAGAAGAAAAGGCTCCATGAAATCTAAGAACGTGAAATGTCAAAGATAATAAATGTATTTTAATTGTTAATTATCAAGTTCATATTAGATCTGTCATGTACATAGTACAGAGAGGCAGTATACAAGTTGGTAGCTGTCCTCATTTGTCATGTATTGAGTTGAGTTGTAATTTTAAGAATAATATAAGAAGGTAAGTTGAATCTCTATTCTTATTTATGTGGTGGAGTGAAGGAGAACGAGAAGTTAATTTTCAACTACTTTATCTGCAGCCTGTAAGGAGGCGAAGTATGAACCAAGTTGGGGGAAGAAGGCACAAGAATTCAGGACGCAGACTTGCTGGACCCTAAGTAATAATATTAAACATCAACCGAACAATAAGTAAGCAACATTCATTGTATATAAAAGGAGTGTTCAGGTTAAGTGTATGGAGCATGAGGTGAAGTATAACAAACCATCACACAGGCCAAGCCAATCTGAAACACTTCAACATGAAATGTGTAAGTACTATTCTGTAGCCTAAAAAGAGTAATTCAACAAGCAAAGAAATTATATAATGATAATTTAATAAAAATAATACAACAATAAAATGAAAGCCATTTGGAAAGTTGTAAAAATGAAAGTAATAACAAGCAATATGTACAAACAAAACTTTAAAACTGGTTTTCAATTATTTTTTTACATCAGAGCCACAGAAAATGGTAAACTTTTTAATAATACTTTGGTATAGTGATGAACCTTGTAAACAAAATCTGCCATAGAACCAGTACTTCAAATCCAACATATGTAGAAGCCTTAAAAGCATCAATGTTTCTCCACAAAGCCTCAAGCACCAAAGTGAACACAGTCATAAAACACACTAAAAAATAAAAACTCCATTGGCAACAACAATATTAACTGTTTTGTATTAAATTTTTTCTGTCCACCATGCACCAGACCTCTATAGATTTACTTTAAATTAGTTTGGTGAATGCACTGCACAATCACTAGGGAGCTGAAAAATTCAGTTTTGCAATAAATGTGAATACAGATGTGATTTCTTATCAAAATGTGAAATTACCTAACAGATGGTTTTTCAGAGTGAATTATATCTGGATGAGCTATTTTATCAAACACAGTTTGAAATACCTGTGTTTTCTGCATATAAACATCGAAAATGTAACCAATTTTCGGGTGCTGGCATTGTACATCATCTGCAAAGTTCTATTTGGAATGATAATGTGCATAAGAATATGTCTGCAAAATAAAAAGTGCAGGAATGCAACAACATATCAATGCAATCATTTCTCTGGTGTCACACCTACTGTGGGTGGCAGAATGGTCTGTATAAGATACAAACTGTGTAATGCACTGTAGTACTCAACTGTTGGAGCTAGCATCTTAGGACAAAGCATTGCGTACATTTTTCTGTTAGCTAAAGATCAAAGGTTGATACAGATAGGAAACTTTTAATGTAGCAGTTTTAGGTGGTGGGTGATCTGAACTGAAGTTGCATCAAATACTGCTAGAGGTCAGGCATGAATTACCTTGTATACAACTCTCTGTCAACCTCAGCAAGCAACTGCTTAGTAGCAATTCCCTTCCTTATTGTTTTCTTTTCTTATTTTGAAAAGAGTGAAAAGACTAATCCTGGCCCATCATGGACTTCAATTATGAGTCTCACAACACCAGAAGGGATTGGCCCTGCCTGTGGCAATGTGTCAGTTCTGCTTTCGAAGAAGAGGAGAAAACACGTGTAGGCTGTTGCCCTGCCAGAAGGAAGCAGGTTTTGTTCCTCACACTGCTCCCCTCTCTCCTCCGGTGGTCGAAATTCTACTTTGTTTACACTCACGGCAAAGTGGCCACACTCTACACTATAGTTACAGAAAACAAAACCTGTCAGTGTATTTTGACTGTGCCGATATTCTTCCCATAACATGCAAGTAGAGTTATTTTCGGACCTATTTTTACACTAACTGCCTTGTTGGTTCTATCTGTAGTGCTGTCAAGTATGGATAGCACGGCCATGGATGCCCATGAAATGTCAAAATTAACACTCTACAGATTTTGTAATTATCGAATTGGGAAGGAAACTATAAATAATGTTGAGAAACACCTTAGCTCAGAGATGCACTCAGTTCACTGGCAAGGAAAATGCTGGTGCTTCTCAACAGAACAACCCAGAGAAGAAAGCGAAGGCCATTTCGCAGAAAAATTGCTGAAGTTTTTGCAAAACCACATGTTCCAGTAAAAACATTCCCCAACCACCACTTACTTTTAAACAGTCAATGTCAGGCTTTGCCGTCATGCATAGAGCATGATAACCATTTAAATCTGTGTGTCTATCACTTACAAACAATAAAAAAACGTGCAAATTCACAAGATATAGATGGATGCTACATTTTCTGGTCCCTAACAATCACCGACTCTTATAATTAATGCATCCTTCTGTAATGGGAGTCTTTCCTGACCTAAAAGTTGCTAACATTACTCCACTCCACAAAGAAGGAGTAGAAAATGACATGGCTAATTAATTTATAGGCCAGTAGCCCAACTCAGCACTTTTCAAAAATACTTGAGAAATTGTTTTACATTGGATTGGTATGTTTTATTAGCAGATATTCTTTAATATCAAAGCATGTGCATGGATTTAGAAAAGCAAAAATAACAATTACACTAATAAATGAATATCTAACCAAATCTTAAATCATTAGATAATGAGGAAATCGCTGCTGGAAATTTTCGGATCTCTCAAAGGTTTTGAAGTTATTGATCACACATTACCCTAAGAAAGATTGCTGATAACAGTGTGAATGGTAATGCAAACCTATGGTTAGAATCATATCTGTCAAACTGAGCACAAAAAAATTGAAAAAATTACTAACATTCACTAGTGTACTAAGTATTTCTTTAAGAGAATGCCAATTAGATACTATACATGTAAGACCAATCCTGAGTTCTGTATTGTTTCGGCTATATGGTGATGACAGAAAGACAAAGCTTACTTCAGGTTATACTACACTATCTGCTGATGTTGCAAGTATTCTGGTAACAGGCACTGACAAAGTTGGCTATGGTCAAAAGGTTAAGCCATTTATGTCACCACTGAGTGAATAGTTCAATGAAAACAATCATGAGGTAAAAGTACAAAAAATAAGTCCATCAGTTAAAGCCTCTCGTCTTCAAAAAAAGAAATTCCCATAATATTTCTAAACAACTAAAAGCAATCTAAAGCACGTATTGTTAAGTTTCTCAGTAAATGGCATGAAAAAAAAATCTTAAGTGAAATCCTCATGTAAATTCTACATGAAAGACGCTGTCAACTACACATTAAGTTCTAAGGGTACTCAGCAAATTAGTCACCAACTTACTTTCACTCCATATTAAACATATAATCAACTTCTTGTGAAACTCACCCTGCACCAGAGCTATCTTCAGGATGCAAAAAAAGGCAGTTCATATAATTTGCAATGTGAGACAAAACAAGATGTGCAGATTATTTCAGGAGACTTCCTATTATGACTCTACTGTCTGCACACATTTTAGACGTATAATTTGTCAATAGCTATGTATTGAACAAAGAATACATACATAGCTATGAAACTTGGCAGTCGGCTGACCTATATGTGACTGAGTATGGAACAACTTGTTATCAGAGAAGTTTGTTGTTGTTGGGATGCGATGCACAATAATTTTCCCAATGAAAGTTAAGGAACAGAAAAGCCAAGCACTTTCAGTGGTATCTCCAGTTGTCACCTACATCACAGCCACCCATCATGCAGAGAGACAGCTCCGTCACCTCCTCCTCAGGAAAGAGGCATGCTGCACCTACAGCCCAACCACCAAACACACAGTGATGTACTGCTGGTTGCTGCCTTTCAAGTATGCCAGGAATGCAAACATGGAGATGACATCCCAACGAATGCCACAGTACCAGGTGGCAGTATGCTCACCATTTGCAGTGCTGCTATTGCCAGTACTATCTTGCCTCTGCTAGTCACATGCTACCACCACACTTTCCAGGTATTCTTCCAATGGACAGCTTTATAGGATTCCACCCAGCCCCTCACCATTCAGTCACCATCAGAAGTTCACTGCTACATGCACTCAACATTGACCACTACGCAGTCTCTCAATCAGAGCTCCATTCACCAAACAAGTAATACACTTCGGGACTTACACTGGCCAAGCTCATGGCCTACCAGCCAGAGCCTGTTGCCTCATGACCATGTTCAAATCGTTGATTCATGACAAGTGCATCACAGACTACGGTCACATACATACATTTCCTGACTACGTTCGTGATACCTTATTAATTTTTAAAAATTCAACTGTAGGAAAACTTTTAAACATTATTTTTTTAAATAAAAGTTATAAATATTAACTGATTTCATAACAATGTTTACTCATGCCTGAATAACTGTGTGCTGATTATGATTTCCCAATGTAGGTAACTGCATTTGTATATTTATTCCTGTTACTGCTTGCAGTATGCTCTCATAATGTTTCATTGTACTACATATTATTTCATCTTATGGTAAAAACAAACAACTAGTGAAAGTACAAGGGTTAAGTGAATTATTATCCACAATTTAGTTATATATTTGTTTATGATGGTAGTACTGTCATTTTATGTTGATGATGCATGCTTTGTTTATTTGTTGTTATATCTTTGCAATTTTCAAGCTGCTAGGTTAGTTCAGTTATCCCTAGCGTGCTGCTTATCATGGATGCTCTGCTGGTTATTTGCATCAAAGAAGAGCAACGTTCAATGATCCATTTCTTGTGGTCAGAAGGCATATCAGGGGCCAAAATTCCGAAGACTTTCGGTACAGTATGGGAACAGTGTTTTGCCACAATGGAGTGTCTACAAATGGATTGAAAAATTCCGAAATGGTCGCATAAGTGTTACGCATGATGAAGGAGCCGGACGACCATTTACTGCCACAAATGAAGAAATCATTGAGCGTTCACATGAAATGATTCTCTAAGACAACACAATTTACTACTGACGAAATGGCATATTGTCTGAAAATTAGTCATCGTTCTGCCTATGAAATCACCACAGCAGACTTGGGTTTCATAAAGTTTGTGCAAGATGAGTCCCAAAACAATTTACACAGATGCATAAACAAACACAATTGGAAATCTGCAAAAAACATTTGGATCGCTATGGTAATGAAGGGGACAACTCCCTAGACAGGATCATTACTGGTGACGAAACATGGATCCACCATTACGAGAAAGAGAGTCAACAGCAGAGTATGGAATGGAAACGTCGAAATTCGCCATGCCAGAAAAAGTTCAAGACCCAACTGTCTGCAGGAAAACTGATGTTTATGGTTTTTTGGGATGCACAAGGTCCAGTACTGGAACATTATGAGGAAAGGGGCACAACAATAAACAGCGTACCGTTACAGTGAGATGCTTAATGCCAGGCTAAAGCCTGCAATTCGAAGCAAACGCCGAGGATTGCTGTCAAAAGGTGTAGTGTTGTTGCACGACAATGCCCGTCCGCATACTGCTGCTCACACTGCTGAAACACTCCAGGAACTCAAATTTTAAGTAATGGATCATCCTCCATATAGTCCCGACCTTGCCACTTCTGACTATCACTTGTTTGGTCCACTCAAAAAGGCATTAACTGTCGATTTGCCTCGGATGAAGCAGTGAAAGAAGCACGTGCATTCCTGGCTCACAGCTCAATTGAGAACCTTCTTTTACGACTTTCTTGTAGCATACTAAATTACTTGTAAAAATGTATAACTGACTTGTCCGATATCATATGTACAAATTGCACAATATTGTGATTTCTTGGATCAATAAAATAAAATACGACACAATTTAATAACTGAACTGAAAGTTCACAATTTATTGGTCCGAAACATTTATTTACAAATCAATGCATTAAAAATATTAGAAGCTGCAACAGTAGCCAACCAAAATGTAGACCTTGCTACTCACCATATAGCGGAGATGCTGAGTCACAGGTAGACACAACAAAAAGACTGTCACAAAATTAGCTTTCAGCTGACAAGGCCTTTGCCAAACATAGATGACAGACATGCACGCATGCACACACACTCACGCAAATGCAACAAACACACACACACACAAAAACACACGATCACAGAGTCTGGCAGCTGAAGCCACACTAGGAGCAGCAGCAGTGCCATGGTGAAAGAAGCAACTGGGTGGGATAAGCAGGTGACTGGGGCAGGGAGGGGGGGTATAGCATGGTAGGGGTGGGGGACAGTGAAGTGCTGCTGGAGAGCATGCAGGGATGAAGGGGGAGAGAGTAGGGCAACTAGATGTAGTCGGGAGGTAGATGGTGGGCAGGGGAGAGGTGGAGGGGGTAGCGGAGAAGGAGAGAAGTAAAATGATGGGTGCTTTGGTGGAATAGAGAGCTGTGTGGTGCTGGAATAGGAACAGGGAAGATCTAAATCCAAGACCTGTGCCGTAAGTCCTCCTACCACTACCACTACCACTACCACCACCACCACCACCACCACCACCACCACCACCACCTACTCCAGTCCTGTCATAAACATCACCTATCCCATCGAAGGCAGGGCTATCTGTGAAACCAGTCATGTGCTCTACAAGCAAAGCTGCAACCACTGTGCTGCATTCTACGTAGGCATGACAACAAGCTGTCTGTTCACATGAACGGCCACCAACAAACTGTGGCCAAGAAACAAAACGGACTACCCTATTGGTGAGCACGCTTCCCAACACATTCTTCATTTCAATGACTTCTTCACAGCCTGTGCCATATGGATCATTCCCACCAACACCAGCATTTCTGAATTGTGCATATGGGAACCCTCCCTGCAATATATCCTACGTACCTGTAAGCCTCCTGGCCTCAACATTCTTTAGTCATTGTCTTCACACATCTAGCCCCTTCCCTGTTCCCTTCCAGCACTACACAGCCCGACGGTGTGTGGCGGAGGGTACCTTCTCCCTTCTATTCCAGTCTCGTATTGTTCGTGGAAAGAAAGATTGTCAGTATGCCTCTGTGTGGGCTCTAATTTCTCTGATTTTATCCTCATGGTCTCTTCGCGAGATATACATAGGAGGGAGCAATATACTGCTTGACTCCTCGGTGAAGGTCTGTTCTTGAAACTTCAACAAAAGCCCGTACCGAGCTACTGAGCATCTCTCTTGCAGAGTCTTCCACTGGAGTTTATCCATCATCTCCGTAATGCTTTCGCGATTACTAAATGATCCTGTAACGAAGTGCGCTGCTCTCCATTGGATCTTCTCTATCTCTTCTATCAACCCTGTCTGGTACGGATCCCACACTGCTGAGCAGTATTCAAGCAGTGGGCGAACAAGTGTACTGTAACCTACTTCCTTTGTTTTTGGACTGCATTTCCTTGGGATTCTTCCAATGAATCTCAGTCTGGCATCTGCTTTACCAACGAGTAATTTTATATGGTCATTCCATTTTAAATCACTCCTAATGCCTACTCCCAGATAATTTATGGAATTAACTGCTTCCAGTTGCTGACCTGCTATACTGTAGGTAAATGATAAAGGATCTTTCTTTCTATGTATTCACAGCACACTACACTTGTCTACAATGAGATTCAATTGCCATTCTCTGCACCATGCGTCAATTCGTTGCAGATCCTCCTGCATCTCAGTACAATTTTCCATTGTTACAACCTCTCGAAATATTGCAAGCATCATCCGCAAAAAGCCTCAGTGAACTTCCGATGTTATCCACAAGGTCATTTATATATATTGTGAATAGCAATGGTCCTACGACACTCCCGTGTGGCACACCTGAAATCACTCATACTTCGGAAGACTTCTGTCCACGAGAATGACATGCTGTGTTCTGTTATCTAGGAACTCTTCAATCCAATAACACAATTGATCTGATAGTCCATATGCTCTTACTTTGTTCATTAAATGACTGTGGGGAACTGTATTAAATGCCTTGCGGAAGTCAAGAAACACTGCATCTACCTGGGAACCCGTGTCTATGGCCCTCTAAGTCTCATGGATGAATAAAGCAAGTTACATTTCCAAATCCATGCTGATTCCTACAGAGCACATTTCTAGTCTCCAAAAAAGTCATTATACTTGAACATAATACGTGTTCCAAAATTCTACAACTGATCGACCCTAGAGATATAGGTCTATAGTTCTGCACATCTGTTCAACGTCCCTTCTTGAAAACGGGGATGACCTGTGCCCTTTCCCACTCTCTTGGAAGGCTACACTCTTCTAGAGACCTATGGTACACTGCTGCAAGAAGGAGGGTATCAAACTGGTATCCATCAGGTCGAGGGGCCTTTCCTCTTTTGAGAGATTTTAATTGTTTTTCTATCCCTCTGTCATTATTTCGATATCTACCATTTTGTCATCTGTGCGACAATCTACAGAAAGAACTACAGTGCAGTCTTCCTCTGTGAAACAGCTTTGGAAAAAGACATTTAGTATTTCGGTCTTTAGTCTGTCATCCTCTGTTTCAGTACCATTTTGGTCACAGAGTGTGTGGACATTTTGTTTTGTTCCACCTACCGCTTTGACGTAAGAGCAAAATTTCTTAGGATTTTCTGCGAAGTCAGTACACAGAACTTTACTTTCGAATTTGTTGAACGCCTTTCGCATAGCCCCCCCCCCCCCCCCCCCCCCCCCCACACTACATTTCGCTTCATGTAATTTTTGTTTGTCTGCAAGGCTTTGGCTATGTTTATGTTTGCTGTGAAGTTCCCTTTGCTTCCGTAGCAGTTATTGTCCCACGGTGGCTCTTTTCCATCTCTCACAATCTTGCTTGGCACATACTCATCTAATGCATATTGTACGATGGTTTTGAACTTTGTCCACTGATCCTCAACACTATCTGTACTAGAGATAAAACTTTTGTGTTGAGCCATCAAGTACTCTCAAATTTGCTTTATGTCACTTTTGCTAAACAGAAAAATCTTTCTACCTTTTTTAATATTTCTATTCACTGCTGAAATCACTGATGCTGTAACCGCTTTATGATCACTGATTCCCTGTTCTGCGTTAACCATTTCAAATAGTTCGGGTCTGTTTGTCACCAAAAGGTCTAATATGTTTTCCCCATGAGTCGGTCCTACTCTCTCTCCACCTCGTCCCTGGACGCTTCCCAGCAGCACTTCACTGTGCCTCATCCTACCCTGTCATCGCCCCTCCCTCCCCCATACCCCATCTAGATGCCTCTTCCATTATTCACTGCTCCTTGTAGTGTGGTTTCAGCTGCCAGAGACTGTGGTCATGTGTGTGAGACTTGTTTTTGCATGTACGTGTGTGTGTGTGTGTGTGTGTGTGTGTGTGTGTGTGTGTGTGTGTGTGTGTTTGACAAAAGCCTTGTTGGCCAAAATCTTATTTTGTGACAGTCTTTTTGTTGTGGCTACCTGCGACGCAGCATCTTCGCTATATTGTGAGTAACAGGTATCCTCTTCATAATATTGTTACATTGCATCCCGGATTTTCTGGCGTTCAAAATGTAGAACTGTTCTACATATTTGTTCGCATCTTGGTGTTTAAATGTTCTCCTGCAGAAGTAACACTACAGAAAAAAACTCATCTGCAACCTTCTTTAGTTCCTTTTCCATTGCACTTCCCCACTTCTCTCATAGCTGATGTACTTGTGGCTTATATTAAAACTACCTTGATAACTTTCGAATCTAATAGTATTTATCAAACAAGATACTTCTTTTCATATAAGAAAATGAAGGCAATATGTGCAGTATTATGACTGCAATCAAAGCCCTCTTCACATGTGTAAAGGGAGACAATGGTGAGGGATATTTGTATTTCCTGTTGGCTTTAAGGCCACAAAGTTTGAAATTTACAGGCATGTTGCTATCATGAGTTCTTCCATTCCTCTGTGTTCTATAGGCTGAAGATCTTGCTGCATTTGAATACTAGATTAGTCTTTAGCACTTAGAATGAGTATTAAAATATGTTGTTGAGAGGAAAATTACATATATTTACCTGTTGCCTGCTGTCACTTCTACAGCAGTATAAATACTCTTTTCACAATCAAAATTTTCAATGACAGGCCCATAATAACAGTTAGCTATTTCTGCAAAGCTGCCACCACGTTCTCTGAATGTTTCCAATACTTTTCTGACACTGTCCCGTCCATTTAAAATTGGCTGGAACAATGTACACATCCAAAATTAAATTACTGCATAGCGCTGTACCTTATATATCATATAGCTTAGTATTAAACAAACACGACATTTAAAAATCAATATACATTATTTATGTAATAATTATCTGAAAAGGATAAAGATAATAGACCTAGCTACTATTGATTTTTTTGCATGGTTTTCTGATATATGATGCTGATGCTTGGTGGAAATAGAAATACAGAATACAGCAACAATAGATTGCACATAATGAATACATTCAGCAGTAATGAAATTAGTTTAGTTTATGAACAGAATACACTGAATACTACACCTACTTGATACGAAATGTTCTACGGAAGATTCAGTAACTGACTGCGAACTTATTAAATTACTGGTCAGAAGTTAAATTTTAAAGAGGAATGAAAAAAAACCTGTTAAATAGTGAAATGCTTAAAAACATAATTAATTTCAGATAATTACTATTTTACTTATTCAAGATTATATAATAAATATGGACACTTTCAGGTGTTTTTTCAGTTAATCCTGCTTAAGAATGAAACTTCATGAATATCAAAGTTTAACATATGGTTACTCTGTCCACAATTATATGTATTACTGTGTCCCATTTGTTGGTTACTCTGTTCACAATCATATGAATTACTGTGTCCCATTTGTTGCAATCCTCCATGTAATATCTCAAATTCATATGTTGACATACAGGGTGTTTCAAAAATGACCGGTATATTTGAAACGTCAATAAAAACTAAACGAGCAGCGATAGAAATACACCGTTTGTTGCAATATGCTTGGGACAACAGTACATTTTCAGGCAGACAAACTTTCGAAATTACAGTAGTTACAATTTTCAACAACAGATGGCGCTGCGGTCTGGGAAACTCTATAGTACGATATTTTCCGCATATCCACCATGCGTAGCAATAATATGGCGTAGTCTCTGAATGAAATTACCCGAAACCTTTGACAATGTGTCTGGCGGAATGGCTTCACATGCAGATGAGATGTACTGCTTCAGCTGTTCAATTGTTTCTGGATTCTGGCGGTACATCTGGTCTTTCAAGTGTCCCCACAGAAAGAAGTCACAGGGGCTCATGTATGGCGAATAGGGAGGCCAATCCACGCCGCCTCCTGTATGTTTCGGATAGCCCAAAGCAATCACACGATCATCGAAATATTCATTCAGGAAATTAAAGACGTCGGCCGTGCGATGTGGCCGGGCACCATCTTGCATAAACCACGAGGTGTTCGCAGTGTCGTCTAAGGCAGTTTGTACCGCCACAAATTCACGAAGAATGTCCAGATAGCGTGATGCAGTAATCGTTTCGGATCTGAAAAATGGGCCAATGATTCCTTTGGAAGAAATGGCGGCCCAGACCAGTACTTTTTGAGGATGCAGGGACGATGGGACTACAACATGGGGCTTTTCGGTTCCCCATATGCGCCAGTTCTGTTTATTGACGAAGCCGTCCAGGTAAAAATAAGCTTCGTCAGTAAACCAAATGCTGCCCACATGCATATCGCCGTCATCAATCCTGTGCACTAGATCGTTAGCAAATGTCTCTCGTGCAGCAATGGTAGCGGCGCTGAGGGGTTGCCGCGTTTGAATTTTGTATGGATAGAGGTGTAAACTCTGGCGCATGAGACGATACGTGGACGTTGGCGTCATTTGCACCGCAGCTGCAACACGGCGAACGGAAACCCGAGGCCGCTGTTGGATCACCTGCTGCACTAGCTGCGCGTTGCCCTCTGTGGTTGCCGTACGCGGTCGCCCTACCTTTCCAGCACGTTCATCCGTCACGTTCCCAGTCCGTTGAAATTTTTCAAACAGATCCTTTATTGTATCGCTTTTCGGTCCTTTGGTTACATTAAACCTCCGTTGAAAACTTCGTCTTGTTGCAACAACACTGTGTTCTAGGCGGTGGAATTCCAACACCAGAAAAATCCTCTGTTCTAAGGAATAAACCATGTTGTCTACAGCACACTTGCACATTGTGAACAGCACACGCTTACAGCAGAAAGATGACGTACAGAATGGCGCACCCACAGACTGCGTTGTCTTCTATATCTTTCACATCACTTGCAGCGCCATCTGTTGTTGAAAACTGTAACTACTGTAATTTCGAAAGTTTGTCCGCCTGAAAATGTACTGTTGTCCCAAGCATATTGCAACAAACGGTGTATTTCTATCGCTGCTCGTTTAGTTTTTATTGACGTTTCAAATATACCGGTCATTTTTGAAACACCCTGTATGTGCACAAGCAAATAGCTAAGTAGATATGCACAGGGAATTACAGGTATATAATAAGTCTTCCATTCATTGATATAAAGAAGGAACACAATTTACCTAAGTAGCAACAAAGACTTCTCAAAAGAGAAAGTCAGTAAATCATTCTGAGTAACCATGGTGCATCCATCTTTGATACAATTTACCTAAGTAGCAACAAAGACTTCTCAAAAGAGAAAGTCAGTAAATCATTCTGAGTAACCATGGTGTATCCATCTTTGATCCTGATGAAGTTGCAGACAGAAAGATGAATTTGCTGGACTGTGTTCCAACCAAAGAGCTGCTGACTGGGAACAAGTAGCCTTGCCCAGAGACTCACATTTTATGCTTCACAGGCTTTGTGTGTCCAGCAAGAAATAATGGGGATAATACACTCTGCAATCACTGCTAGAGAAATGTGAAAAGGTAAAGACAATCTTATACTTATGAAGGTATTTGTGGCATTTGCCAGGAACATTATCCAGATCATTTGGACAGATGTGGTTTCAGTCTATCGTCCAAAACCCCCCCCCCCCAAGTAGATTCTGCTGATCTTCTCTCAGGTTGGGATTTTACGACAATTTTATGCGCTTGTCATACAAAGAAGCCTTGAGGAGTAGAATTAAAACTTCAAAGTGGTTCCATGACCCCAACGGAACATCTGTGCAAATATCATTATAACAACAGCCATCAAACACCATTTAACTGTTTTTGAACGATATGTAGACAACATGTGTCAAAACAGGTTTTGATATCTATCAGCAGAAGGCACAATCAATTACAGCAATTTCTGTACACCACAAAGAATTGATTGTGCTACAGATTATTAATTTAAAAAAAATCTGTGCAACTTGTAATGTGATACACTGTTTAATTCAAAATGCAGAAGGTATTTCCCATGAGACCTCAAAGATATTCTAATATTCATGGAAGAGGGACACTCATGATGTAAACAATTATTGTCGTATTTCAATGTTATGAAAAGGATAGATTGCTACTTATCATATAGTAAAGATGTTGAGTCACGGACAGGCACAACAAAAAGACTGCTGAACAAGTAAGGTTTTGGCCAAAAGGTTGTCTTCTGAAATTGACAAAAACACACACACGCACACATTTATGCGAACACAACTCACTCACACATGACAACTGTCTCTGCTCACCGAAACCAGACTGTGAGCAACAGTATATGATAGGAGAAGCAACGTGGGTGGTGTGGGTAGAGGCTGGGCGGGGAAGGGGAGGAACGCAGGGTAGAGGTGGGGGACGGTGAAGTGCTGGTTAGAAGCCTTTTTCTTGTGCCTGTCTGTGACTCAACATCTCCACTATATTGTGAGTAGCAATCTAGTCTTTTCTTAATACTGTTATTGTCATATTTCTATACTCAGTTCCATACTCCCAGCTATATCTAAGATAATTGAAAAAGCACGAAAACAATAGACTACTATTCATTACATTGTGGAGGGGCTGACCCCCAGATAGGCACAATGAAAAAGACTGCAAAACACTTGAGCTTTCAGACCAAAAAGTACTTTTTTGGAACAATAATACATACACATTCACACAATCACAACTCTCTCTCTCTCTCTCTCTCTCTCTCTCTCTCTCTCTCTCTCTCTCTCTCACACACACACACACACACACACACACACACACGGCCACTGTCTCCAGCACCTGGAGATTGTTCCATAACTGAGGAAGTCATGTACACTCAAATAACAGAATTTCTTAGTAAAACGAAATCACTGCCCAAACACTAGTTTGGGTTTCATGAAAACAGAATTGTTAATGCAGTCCTCTTCAATTTCACTGACCAAATTTTTAAATGCATCAATCAAAAGGAATTTTATTTTGGACTTTTCATTTATTTAAGAATGGCTTTTTATTTCGTTAATAACTCCCTGTCGATTCAGAAGCTAGAAACATACAGCAACAGAATTACAGCAAACTCATCATTTCAACCATATCCCAGGAACTTAAAGTAAATGGCAGACATCACAAGCTCAGAAACTGAAAATATTTACTCTGACAGAGCCCTGATAAGCTGTGGAGTCCAACAAGGCTCCAAAAAGGCTGTTCCTTTCGAACAATGAGATTCAATTAGACAACCTCAACACTTTTCCAACATTATTTGCTCTTTCAAAGTGACTCAGCTCTGCAACTGAAATACAAAATTAATGAAACAACTGATAGGCTCATGTTCTAACTGCATAAGAACAAACTGTTGAGAAATGCAATGAGTAAGAGAGAATTTTTTGGATTGATAGTACACTACAGTGAAACCACGACAGATACAAAGTACCAGTATGATCAACCAATAATCTTATCCTCTAACACACAAAGTTTTGTTCTGAAGGAGAAAAAAGTTTGAAAACACTCCATCTAACACACAAAATTTTGTTCTTAAGGGGAAAAAAGTTCTAAAAACACTACGTACATAGTGGTTAAGTATGCTTATAATTTCTTTTTATATTTGTGTTTTGTTCCCAATATAGTCTAGTTGTCCTATATCTTGTAAATCTGTACATTATGAGATGCACAGACTAAATAAAAATAATGGGAGATGGTCATAATAAGAGACTCAACAATGTATATTCTACTTATGGACTCATGGTGTTGAAAGAAAACACTCCTTATGAATTTATTAAACCGTTTTCCCACAAGTACATATTTTCCTGGACGAAAATTGAAAAACATGCAGTCTTGGAATTAAAAAGATAGTTTCATTTTGGGAACGACAATAATCTTTTTATATCTGTCATGTGCTGGTACATCACGGCTACCAACACTTCAGAATTTAATGACACAGCTTTTCAATGTATTCTTGGAAATTATACTTTTACTTAGAATTCATATTTTCAGTTCATTACAAATTAAAAATCTGTTTACCTTCCCAGCCATGGAACGAAGGGACTGATCAGCTTTTGCTAAATCCTCTTTTAGGGACGTCAGTGTCTGCTGCAATGCATTTTCTTTCCTCCATAATTCACTAAAAATCAGAAAGTGTATTATTACAAAGAGTACATCTGAATAACACTATACTGCCAATATTCCACTGGCAAATTTGAGACTACTGTTTTAGAAAAGTAAAATTATATTTGTGGAAAATCTAAACCCAGTTCAGATTTCAATATACAGCAGCTTTCATTTTCCTCAACTTTAGCTTGACTCCTCAAAGTGAATAAGCTGACCTTCACTGGTCGGTACCCCAATGGGCTTCACATTACCCAAAACATGGCCTTGCTGAATATAATTGTACATACAGCCAAAATATTATCAGATAAAGATATTGGCTGATCAGAAATAAACCATTCCACACACACCATTAACACCTGCATCATTTATCTTTGATTTTATCACAATAAAACACTGCCGACTTCACTGATACCTACACCTGAGTGAAAGATAAAGATATTCGCTGATCAGAAATAAACCATTCCACACACACCATTAACACCTGCATCATTTATCTTTGATTTTATCACTTCACTGATAACTACACCTGAGTGAAAGATAAAGATATTCGCTGATCAGAAATAAACCATTGCACACACACCATTAACACCTGCATCATTTATCTTTGATTTTATCACGATAAAACACTGCTGACTTCACTGATACCTACACCTGAGTGACATCATTACAAAGTTAGAGACTGTGAAGCTGGTGTTGGTCTGTTTAAACATACCCAATTTTAATGTGATGTAATAAATATGCACATTTAAAACAAGGTATTATTTCTATTCTATGAAGTAATACACAATAAAATAGGACAAAACACAAACAAGCAGTGAATTAAAATCATTTTTTTACTGCCAAGAAAAATCAGATATTTATGCCCTGTGAATGATAATATAAACTCAGAACTAAGAAAGTTATGATATTTCGTTTGAATGTGGCAGTGGTTGACTGCTTTGGGGTTAAAGGACTTTTAAAGTGAGGTAATCCGTCCTTCCGACCAGGGGTACTCCATCTGGAGTTAATGTGATAAAACAAGGCACTGAAAACGATACTGACGCCAGAGCTCACAAACAAATGATGGAGATGTATTTGGATCGGGCTGGTACATAGGTCAGACCAGATGAAGGCTCTCCCAGGGCTCCTCCACAGCAGAAGAAAGCCCACCCGCATCCAATCCTCGCCAACCCCCTTACGGGCAAATACAGTTACAGAGGAAAGAAAACCTTCTTGTCACATAAGAACAGTAAAGGTGAGTAGGTTAAAAATATGATGGAAGTCAGTTGGAGAACAACACATAATGCAACAGTTGGGTGTCCCTGGGGCTCTGCTTGTGATGGAAGCTGTCCACCCCTGATCCATTATAATAACTAAAGCATTAAACAAGCATACACTATCCGACAGAGTGCTATTCCTAAACCAGAAAGTAGATTGCAGAAGAAAAAGAGGCGAATTGCATGTAAAAGCAATTAAAAAGAGTAAAAGAGGGATGAAAGAGGCAGTTGGCAAAGGAAGTAAGGTCAAGGGTCTCAGAGAACTAGCATGCAACTGAAGACACTCCAATTTCAACTGCCGCACGATGGAAGTAGTTTTAAACCTTATATCTGAGAGTACAAACCACTTTCACAGAGAAAACAGAGGACCATTTTACTGTCCTTGAATCTTCTGCCAATACTAGAGGCAAAGAATTCGTAAGAGCGTGCCTAGTATGGAGGGCCAGAAGGAGGAGGCATTTCACAAACAAGGGGAGGCCATGATGTTGGGATTATGGATTTACTTCACACTTCGTGCACCTTTAGTAAGCCATTCAAACAACATAACATGCAAGTAGTAGAAAATCTCAAGAGAAGTTTTACGCACCTATTCTGTACCTGATGTATCTGTGCGCAGGTGCCAGATGTCAGGGATAATGGTGGTCATACAGTTATCATTTGAGCTTCATAAGACGAACACATACGAGGAGACAGTTCAACTCCCGCTCAAACCTTCATTTTTGTAGTAAAAGTGGAAATTCTGTGATATTTAAAAATTTGCATCTACACTACTTGTTCTTGCTACATCAGCAATGTCTCACTGTTATGCAGGTTAACTGCCAAATGAGGCCTCCATCTGTGTCTGCAGCTCGAAGCGTCCTGGTGCAAAGTAGTTCCAGTTATCTTACCCGATTACATATGTAAGGGATTTCTCGAATCACGAAAGGCACACATTTTCAGGAAAACTCTATGCATTTCTTCATTTACTTGTCGATAGTTGTAAGTATGTTTGTTCTAATAATTAAATTTAATTAAACTTAGTAAGTAGTCAGGTAACAAGAAACTCACTAAAACTTCAAGCAAATAGACATGGTTTTGTTAAAATTATATTACCTCTCAAATGTCATATAATTTAAATAATACGACCAGTGATGAAAAATTATAGATTAAAAAAATAAGTATGAGTGGGAGTCGAACCATCACTAAGGGCCCGATCATCTTACGAAGCTCCAACGATAACCACTTGACTACCACAAACTGTAACATTCAGCACCAAGCACAGATACATCAGTTACGTAATAGCAACGTGAAATTTCTCTTACATTTTCTCGGAATTGCCAGAGAAGGGCATCTTACTACTTGTACACTGTATTGTTTTAATGGCCTACTAAAAGTGTACAAGGTTTGAAGTAATCTGTGATCCCAGTGCCGTCGCTTTCCCTTGTAAGATATGACCCAGTGCATGTAAAGCTCTGCAACCACAATGTTAGGCTGTCTTGCTGTATATAGTAAAACTCTCGGTTGGTTTGATATGACCAATGCAGAATCCACATAAGATGTGGATTCCTTCCTGAAGGAACAGGAGAGTGAGATGCAGCAGTAGTCTCCTTAATAGTAGAGTTTATTAAAGGCCGCAGTAGTCCACAATATGTTGTTCCACCTATAAGTGAGAAGAAGCCTTAAAAAACTGCAAACTCTCACCTGGGAGTGTAAAAGTGAGTGTGAGGTGAATAATTGTTCTCTAGCCCAATGGTCAACCAGTTCATTCCCTGAGATGCCAACATTACCTGGGACCCAGAGAAAGACAACAGAGCAGGCAGTACGACTTATGTCAGACAGAAGGCTGTTAACAGCCACGAATGGGATGGAGACTGCTCATTAAGTCATGGCAAAGAAAAACACTGCCAAGAGAGGCGTGTACAATAAAATGCAGGGCTCTGTTAATGGCTATCAGCTCCACCATAAAAACACTGTACGTTTCTGGCAATGAATGTGGTTCCTTACTGGTAGTAGATGTAAAAGCTTATCCCACCCTATTCATGGTTTTTGAGCCATGAAAATGTAAATGACAGTAACACCCTGATATCCTTGGAGAACTGAAAGGACCAGTCACTGAAAGGTAAAGGGGGGGGGGGGGCTGAAATTCTTGGATGGTTGAATAGATTGATCCTAATTTGTGGCCTGGGAATCAACCATGCAGGCATATGCAGGAAAATACAAGAAGAGCATTATAAGAGGATTAGGCAGAGGTCCCAGCAGAGCCGATGTAGCAAGAACAAATAGTGTAGATGCATTCCCACAGTAATCCACTAAAGAGCAGGTGTTAAGGGGTCGACGCCCCTTGTATGCAAAGAGAATGTGATAAGTTGGACGATGAGAAAGCTGTCGGATAGTGATTGTGATGTGAACAACAGTTGATACCGTCAAAATTGAAGAGGGAAGGCCCCCAATTTAGAAATGAGACTGTTAATGGGACTAGTCTGGAAGGCAACAGTGGTAAGTCAAACATCACAATGATGGACTAGATCTAACAATTTCAAGGCTTAAGCCACTGCTAAGCCATAAGGCAAACATACTTAAGCTGATAAAAGACCAAGGCATCTGTATGAGCTAGTTTTCAGGTGACAAATATGGGGTAGCAAAGGCAACTTTTCATCAAAGAGGAGGTGTAAAAAAACAGGACTGCGAAACAATGTCCAAGTGCTGGGCACCAAAGCAGAGCTCTGGGTCAGGTAGGATCAAGGTACTGTATGATGAAAGAAACGGAATACCCACATTTTTGCAGGAGAGAATTGGAAACCATGGGATAGGATATAAGTGGAGGCTCTTTGGATGGCACCTTGAAGCTGGCATTCAGCTGAGGCTACAGTGTGAGAACTGTATCACATGCAAACATCATCAATACAGCACAGGGGTGACCACTGGCCTAACAGAGATAACAAGCCCATTGATGATGATGATAAGGTGTGAGACACTCAGCATGGAGCTCTGTGGGATGCCATTCTTTTGGACTCATACAGATCTGAGTGAAGTACCAACTCTAACCCAGAACACCCAGTGGGATAAAAACTGATGAATAAAAATTGGTATGGAGCCCTAAAAGCTTATGTAGGTAAAGAAAAACTGCGGTGAAGCACTGGTATTTAGAAAAGCCTGTTGGCTTGATGTTCCTAACCTAACCAGATGTTCTGTTGCGGATCATACCCTCTGGGACCACACTAATGCAAAGACAAAAAGCCCTGAGGTTCAAAAACACAGCATAATCTGTGGGCAACTATCCTTTCAAGCAGTTTGCAGAGCACAATCGGTTGGTAGTGTCATAAGACTCCCCACCCCCGGGGCTTAAGACTGGGACAATGAAGTATGCTCTGAGTAACAATCAGACATGGATAAGCTGATTATGAATTGAATTTGGGCCTGGGGCCATACTGTGTGACAAGGCAAGAACTAGAGCTAGATCCATTACATAAATCAGCTTTGCAGGGGGTGGGGTTGGAGGCAGGTGGTGAAATGTAGAAGGATGTCTTCAACTTCTCCTTTCTTTGTTAGAAAGGTAGGCAGGTAAGAAGAGGATGCTGAAGCTGCCGTAAAGATTTCAGCAACAACCAATGTAAATGTACAACAACCACACTGTAACTAGGATATCTGGAACAGTTGTTGATCTTTGTTGACCCAAAAGACTTCAGAGCTTGATCCATACACAGCAGGAAGAGGCATACATCTTCAAGGAGGAGAGGCAGTGCTCCCAGCATTCCTTCTTACTACACTTAATTAGGCACTGAGCCTTAGCAAAGAGTCACTTAAAACTGAGGGGGATGACATATAAATGATGCCATTTGAGATGTTTCATGCCTCTATGATGGTCCTGTATAGCTGTTGCAATGTCCTTGGTCCACCGCGGGATTGGCAGCAGCAGACCATGCATGTAGGAAGAGGAATATTAGTTCCAACAGTAAGGGTAACTGTGTCGGAGATGTCTCCCAAAACCTCATTGATGCAATCTGACAGAGGGAGAGTGAAGATGATAGCAGTGGTACATAACTGCCAGTTGACTCTTTGAAGATCCCGTAGTAGTAATTAGTTCATCAGATAGTATTAAGAAAGTGATCACCGGGAAGTGGACACTGTCATAAAGATCACCATGGAGCAACCAATGTATTGAAGTCAAGAGACTGGAAGAAGAGACTGTAATGTTGACAGTCAATAAGGTGCCATGAGTGGCACTAAAGTGGACCGTAGTATAATCACTGAGGAGGCACATATTGAGATCAGAAACAGCTGGTCAATTAGAAGGCCCCAACAGGGTGTGGTGCACACTGAAATCATCAAGTAGGTGAAAATGGGGGAGGGAGGGAACAGTTGGATTAAGGTGATCATCTCAAGGGAAGGAAGTGCCCTTTCTGAAGCTATATGAATGTTACAAATGGCAATTACACTAGTAATTTGCACTCACACTGGTATTGCTCTCAATGTGGTATGGAGGGGAATCTGCTCACTGACTACATCCATGTGAATTACCTAACAGACCCCTCCAGCTGCCCTCCTGGGGACAGTATGATTACAACAGGATGCATGATAACCATGAAACATGTGGGAACGGTCATCAGTGAAATGAGTTTCTTGGAGGGCAGTACACACTGCACTACGAGAAAGAAATTAGTTATTGCAGTTCCAGCATGTGACAGTAATATCCATTACAGTCCCATAAGATCACCACACTGAGGGTGTCCTGATTATGTCTGAAGGGCCATGGAAGGTTGATCATGTCCCAGGGCCATTGTCTGTCACTAGTGCAGACAGGACAACATCAATGAACATTGGTTCAGAATCTGACAATGGGAAATCTGGCACTTCCGGACTCACTGGAGTAGCCTTCTCCTGAATTTTCTTCTTCTTCTCTTTTGCAACTCTTGGTGGCCGACGTTCTTGTGAAGGTTTATCCACTGTAAGCCTGGGGATGGATGAAGAGCAGGCTGCCTTGAGATCCACATGCCACAGCTCCTTCAGCCTTTGGCTGCTGCTGGTCCTCTCATGTGTGAGTTTCAGGGGAGAGGGATCCCAAGCAGGATGACATATTACCAAAACGAAAACATCAGAAACACTTCATGGGTGGCATGACATATGGTTTCACTTCACACTTGTACACCATAACATTAACTTTTACTGGGATGACATTTCCTTCGAAGACTCACAAGAAAGAGCCTGCACCTGCTCAGTTATCCCTGGGAACTTTCTGTACACATCAAACACATAAACAATTCACAATTCAAGATTACCTCACAGCTCCTCATCTATCCAAGAGTGTAAGGTCTTTATGGAATATAACTGTTTGCACCAAATTCTAAGTTTTATATGGGGCAATAGTCACTGCTATGTCATCCAGTCATTCACATCAACTTCACATTTGTCCTCTGTGTGTCCCATAAAAACTAAAGGTATTTTTACCATAAAAGTATCAGCATCTGTTCTAGTACACACCACGTATTGAGTAAAATGTTTTGCTCCCAGTCCTATGGCTTGTCCTTCTTCCCATAATGTAGCCAGGGCAGGAAAAGCAGTAGGATTATCATTGTCCGTGTTGAAATATCTGGGTCCATCTGTTGAGAGAGCCAAAATGCCCATTCTATTGGTTCAAACTGACATGTTTCATGTGTGAAACGTACGTCTTGAAGCCATCTACTTTGATCAATGGCTCTCCTACAGGTGCCAACGAGCCACAGCACAGGTCATCTGGTACAATGGCCATTGCTGGGAGCCCTACAACTCCAGGAAGGAGTGTTTACTCCTTGGTATGTGGAATCAGAGATGTGATCCCAGTGTTGGCAAGGGGCTTTACGGGAAGTGTATATCAAACCTACCACATAAGAGTGGCTACCACACTGGATTTTAAGGGCGTGAATAAGTCCATGCAGTTACTGCGCACAGAAAGTTGTCAACATGGTAGGCAGTAGCTAATATTTAAGATGTTCTTCCCCAGTCGATCCACACTACAGAAAAAAAATTTGAAAATGAAAGTCAAACCAAGAAGGTGGTCAAAATTACTTCAGTTGAAAAGTGATATAAAGGAAATGAATGAAGATCTCGATGAAAGAAAGCAGGAACTAGTGAAACAGCAAGGTCAACACCACAGGCTGCCACCATGAAAAAGAAGGAGATGTAAAGATAGTCAGTAATGGGAGATTGCAGTATTTGAAAGTAAGCAGGTGGGATATAAAGTACAGAAATCGGTAAGACTCAGCAGTGACTGGAAAGGATCTATTAAATAAACACAAAATCTTAAATGAACACGAGTATTCCGGATGATGCTTCAAATATATCATCTTTGGTGCTGGTGTAATGTCTGTTCACAGGGAATACTACTACAGTGATCTGAGACATTCAGTTGTTTCCCTGCCACAGATATTGGACAACATTTTTGAAAGTTTGAAATTTTATGTCATTACAAAATGAGAACTTCCCAAGAACGATTTCACAGTTATAGTTAAGAAGTGATGAAATTCTCAAAAGTGGATATTCTAATAAAAATATGCATTTATTTCTATGTATCTTATATTTTGTATTAATAACTTGTTCATATAGCTTAATGTGCAGTGTGCTATCTTGTGAGATTGGTGGGGAGGGGGGTTGTAAGCCAGAGCCAGATCAGAGCTGAGTAATGGATTAACAACCACAGGTCTGGCGCACCAGCCAGCATGACAGTGGGTTTTAAGCATTTTCCACAACAATTACACATACTGGGCTGGACCCCCAACTCTGTCTCAAATGACTTGATATGCAAATAGTTAAAGTGCAATAATACACAGAACTAAGTTCAAACAACTGACAGACAGCTTGCACATTTGGCTCCCCTGCCTTCAGTTAACTGAAGACTGGCGGCAAAGGACATCTGGGCTCAAGAGTTAAAAATGAAATTTAAAAAGTTTTTAAAAATCTGTAAAAAGTGTTGTGAAATTATTTGTCAAATAGTAAGAAATAAAACACATTAGAGAAAACTTTGACACATTTCATTTCCTGTACTAGATTTCTAGCATCACTCAAATGAACTCAAAATGTCTCTCTAATATATTTTATTTCTTGCGCTTATACTCACCACGTCACAAAATAATGATAGATCTTTTTTCCATTTTTTTTAGGTTTTGTTCTGAAAGCATTATCTTATTGACACCTCAGTATCTGATTTGAAAGACACCATTCTGACACAGGATGCATGCGTGGACAAGAAAGGGGGAGGGGGGGGGGATTTCCGGGATTTTTCCCAGTTAAAATTACACTTTCTCTCGGGTGAAAATACACCTTTTCTGTCTTAAGTGACAATATACATTTCCTCGGAACTGTAAAACTTATCAATCCTTTGAATGATTCTGGTTTTATACACTTGCGTAGAACTTCCCAGCCCTTTAGAAAACCAAACTCAGATAAAAAAGTGTAAATTTAAATTCCACCAAATGCCGCATGTTACTTTCCGATGGACTGAATTAAGATTACAATGCGCTTTAGTAACCAGTCATAGCTCATGTCACGTGATCTCACCAGCCGATGGCAGCGGATATTCGAGCATAGGACTCATAATGTAGTCAGCCAATAGCAATATCACTGTTAAGTAGCGTGTATACACAAACAGGAAAAGTTAATGATTTAAATTAATATACACAGTATTACTACAAGAAAAGCAAATCTTTCATACATAATATTGGTCTCGAAGATTAATAAGCTGCAAGAGAAGCTAAGCTTTCACACATAATGTTGATCTTTTTTGCGTGTGCTAGACTTCAAGATATATCACACAAATGTGCTAGTAAAATTTTTAATAAAGACATAAATGTCTGATCTTCTGGGCTCAAAATTTTCCTAAATGTTTGTCCATAAAGACTTGATTTTTAAATGAGAGTTAAATGCTCTGTGATTTAAAAAATTTATCGTACATTCTCGCACATAGTTCATCTTACACAAAAGGAAATTTACTCTGAAAGTAATGCTTTTCAAACAACCATTCTTAATATTTTCCCGTGGCCTGTTAGAAATAGGTTCGTTTCAGTAGTTGCCAGAGGGCGCCAGATAACAGGCGTCACCACGCTTGCACAGCTACTATGATACAGGAAGCCCGTATATTGGTGTAAAACATTAAAATATCTTACACTATGTCATAAAAGAAGCAAGACATCGGAGGATACTCCAAGAGCATCAGAATTTTGTGAATCATACTAAAATGAATAATTTGAAATAAAGTGCACATTCGTATGTCCAGATTGGGATGTAAATTTTCTTGGAGTACCAGTACTGTATTATCTCGTGTTTGGTTCTTCATTATGGCATAATGCCATACGTGCTAGAAGATGAAAATGTGCACTTTTGAAATGCAGTGAACAATTGAAACTAGCCAATAGCGTGGAATTAAACATTTTGTTTCAAATAAATTGGCTGCCTCAGTGGAAAAGATTAACAAATGATAAATTTCTTTAGCAAATTGACAAAAATAACTTCATTTTTCTGCAAGGTGATTAATGCTTGACTGTCAGAAAGGTGGAAAGAAAATAAAATCTGAAACCAATAACATTTTTTAGCCTTCCATACTCATGTCAATGTATTTTAATTAATTTGATAGCTCCCAGCCACAGAAATCCATTTTGTTTTCATTTGATGTGAGAGCAATAAATGAAGAGGAGACAGCAAAACGACTAAACATAAATGTGGGTCACATGGAGACTGCTCTGTGCATAAGAAAAAACAAAACAAAACAAAACACCTTGCAATTAATATTGGATGGGACAACTTGTAACCAGGAGAACAAGAACTCTTAAGAAAATCTGCATTATTTATTGCCTATTGCTAATAATTTGCTTTTCTGAGTGACATAAAATTAAATACAGGATACATGAAACCAGTAGAAAAGACAAGCAAGACAGTACACATTTGTTCAATCCTTAAGTCCTAGAATTTTTCTCTGGCTAACCTTGCTAAAGCTTTACATTGCATGCTTTCCTTTCAGGGAAAGAATCTATTACCTCATCAAAGTTTGTCAAATGTTTTGCTACATGAAAAAATGAAATGTCTTTGTCTAATACTGAAGAAGCTGTTAATACAACCAGTACCCAAGACTTGAGTGGTTTCTCAATCTGATTACGATTATTTTGTCACTGTCTGTTAGATAAAACAAAATAAGCTTGTCAAATATTGCAGCAATTGTAACACACACCAAATAAACGGGACTGTTTTGGTACAAATGGTCATTTTTATAACACGACAGAATGTAATTCACGAAGTACCAGCAATATCAAATGCCTATTAGGCCTACTACAAGCAAAAAGCTTTATGTTAGGAAATAGTTTCATATTTAATTCATACGCCCCAGGTTCTCAAGCATGAGATCAAAAAGTAGTAATATGAAATTTTTATATAAATTTGGAATCGTCTTATTCTTCCATAATTTGTGTTATGTCCCCATTTCTTCTCCTTCCTCGTTCTAACAATCTTGTCATCACTAACTCTGTAACTTAATCTCCAGTAATCTCCGCTAACCCTGCCACAATCAACATTTTAGTTATCCCTAATTTATCCTCTGGTAGGCGTTATTACGTGTTCATACAACGCGTTTGCTGTGCTACTCCAAGAATAGAACTCAGGCAGCTGCTACCGGGCACAGTACAACTGGTCCTTACTAGTGTAGTGGTCTGGCCAAAAATTTTCTATCAAATTTCATTTTCTTGGATACATCAAGAAGATAATACGTAATCTTTCTTACCTATTATTCCTGTTACTCATTTATTTCCATTCTGGTAGTCTGAATCTATGGATTTCACTGGCAATTATAACAATGCTGATCATTCGCAAACCCAGTCAACCACATAGAAAACAGCTATTGCCCTCCACCCGTTCGGCTTTATTCCGCTCAGCTCATATAGCCCTGTCCCCTTCTGTCTGCAGGAAAGTTTATTTCTAGATGCGGTGGGGATTCCGCTGGCAGAGACATGACGTAAACTATGCACGCTTTCAAAAATCAACTTATGATTCATTCAGAAATAAACTTAGAATATGTTCAAAATCCAACAGAGATGGGTTTCAAAATCATATGAATAATCAACAGAGCAATGTGTGCTGGAACTAGGCACTTTGTGAAGCAAGGTTTTTTTCCCCTCAAGAATATGAATTTGGCGGTCCCCCTCCCATTCCCTGAAATTGCCACCTGGGGTAGATACCCTGATTTGCCCCCAGTGAATCTGGCAGCTTGCATGGGCCAGTAAAATTTTTCCGCGTAGCATCTTGCTGCCACACTTTTGTAGCCAGAAGCAGCAGAAGGTACTACACATGTGCGACTCAACTGTGCATGCGCATGAGCCCACCCGCAACTGCTCAAATGAATCTAAAGTAAACAGTTGTGACGTCAAGCTAATCGGAGGCAATTTGTTGTTATGAAGCATTGCACAGTCTTCAAAAAATGGCTCTGAGCACTATGGGACTTAACATCTATGGTCATCAGTCCCCAAGAACTTAGAACTACTTAAACCTAACTAACCTAAGGACAGCACAGTCTTCCTAAGGCCTTTGACACATTTTGCTGTTGGCATACACCTGTATGAGCACTGTGTTTTGTTGTTGTATATGGCCATTTCCTTTGTAACTTAAGTTTTATTTTGCCCCCCCCCCCCCCCCTCTCGTTCATGTTCTATTCTGCATTAGTGGGATAGATAATTTACTTTATTAGAGTATTGTTTCTTACCAGTCAAAATTACAAAAATTAACTGAAAGCTTAAAAAAATAAAACAAAAATATCCCAGAATTCTAAAAAATTCAAGGGTTTATCCTGGTTTTCTCTCGGGTGAAAAAATTCCCGGGTTTCTCTCAATCTCCCGGTTGTCCCAGGTCATATACACCCTATGACAGTTAAATATCACACCAATGAAACTTTTTATGATCAAAATAGCCAGGCCCTGAAAAGACAAATTTTTTGACACTTCATTTGTCCTCTTACTGTCTGCTGGTCTTGATATGTCCTAAATTTGGTACTTGATATGAAGGAAGACATTTTAAAAATAAAATACCACACCAATGCACCTAAAATTATGAAAATACCTATGCCTTAAAGTGAGGAACTTTTTTGACACTTCATTTACATAGCCAGCAGCAACTGTTCACAACGTTTCCTCTAAAATTACCAATTAAGTCCTCTAAAATCACTAATTAAGTTTTTCTAGTCCTCTAAAATCACTAATTAAGTTTTTCTGAACTATTCTGATTATTTTCAAGCAAATAAACCCTGTTCTGCAAAACTAGACCTCACACTGGTCAATCTGATACTCTGTCCATATCCCACTCTTCGTTTGGCCATGAAAATTCAGACAAAAAGCCACTGTATAATTTACAGGGAGACTAGTTTTCATTCTGCTCTACCAGATGACCAATAAGCATTCCAAATCATGAAAACAGTGGACCCCATCTAATGGAATAAACACCAGAAAAGAAGTGTGACTTTTGTACTAATGATGAGGGAAATTTATATGTGGAACTTTAGGGTGGTTATGCAGCATACTTTTCCGAATCTGCAAAATGGAATCCCTTCCCACTTTACCTTACAAGAAGAGATCCTATCTAATACAGAACTAACTCTGTGTGTTCTTAACTGGGTTTACTTTATTCTTGAAGAAATCATTCTCACTTAATGAATAATTCCCTGAAAAGTTCTAGTTTAATCACACAATAAATGAGAATAGAAAAATTCTGTATTTAGAACAGTGTATTCTATTAACAAAATTCAAGATACATACTTTCTTTTACTCTGATACTGATCTTTGGTCTTCTTGAAATCATAAAATTGTTTATTGTGTTCATCTATACAAGCTCTTTGCTTTTCCAATTCATTTGTCTGTTCCTGCAACAAAAATAAATATCATAAGAGATTCATCTTCAATCTCATGACAAACTTGCAAGCACTTAGAACAGTCGAACTTGCCACAAACATCTGACAACATTATGACAGATATGTGGTCCAGCCATATTAATGTGACCACCACCTGTGTTTAGCATCAACATGCAATAACAGCTCACAGATGACAGCGGTAGCAGTGGAGGGCGTATAAAGTGTCTCAGAAAACAGTCGTTGTCGTAATGGAGCAATTTATCTGACGTTCAAAAGAGAATGATCACTGACTTTCAGGAGAAGGATGCAAGCACTTCCGAAACAGCTAAGTTAGTAAACTTTCTGCATCTGCTTTGGTTAAAGAATATCATGCATGGCAAAATGGCGCTATCCAAAACAGGCACCAAAGCAAATGTGTGGCACCATGAGCCATAGATGACAGGGGCAATTGATATCTGCGAAGATGTGTACAGGCAAATAGACGTGCAACTGTTGAGAAACTAACCACCCAGATGAACTAAGGGGGCTATCAACGGTGTCTTCTCAACAACTGTTCAATGAACATTGCTGTGTATGGGCCACCACAGCTGGCAGTTGGTTCATGCATCCACAGTTACTGCTATTCATTGGCAATTTGCAAACCAATACTGCAACTGGACGTCCACTGAGTGGCGACAGGTGACCTTCAGGTGAATTATGTTTTACGCTTCATCAGAGAGATGGCCATTGGCGTATGCAGTTTGAAACATCTGAAAGTAAACATCCTGCAACAATTGTTGGAAGGGTCTGAGGAAGGGGCGACGGGCTGGGGGTGGGAGAGGGAGTGTTAAAGTCTGGGGTATCCCCTGGGTGATCTTGTAATTTTGGAGGCACAGTGGAATGGAGTAATACCCGTATGCATCTATCCTTGTGAATCATGGCCACCCCTACACATGGTCTGTTTCTCCTCAGCATGATGGCGTCTACTAGCAAAACAATGCAATGTGTCACACAGTCGCAGTGTATATGTATGGTTTGATGAGCACTAGGATGTGTTTTCCATATTCCCTGGTCACCAAACTCTCCGGATTTAAACCCAAATGAGAACCTGTGGGACCCCGCAGTCAGGCTGTACGTGCCATGGATCCTCAACCAAGAAACCTAGTGCAGCTGGCCATAGTACTGGAGTATGGCTGCACATCCCCGTCGATACCTTGCAAAACCTCACTGACTCTGCTCCTGCACATCTTGCAACGGTCGGTGCTGCAAAAGGTGATTAGTCAGGCTTCTGACAGGTGGTCACATTAATGTAACTTGACAGTGTATACTGCTGACATCACCTTTCTGAATCTGATGGATTGTAATTTCACCTTTTGTACAGTCAAAGGTGGAGACCTACTCTCACATAGCACTTACTTAGTGGATTCAGTTCACTAGATTCTTCTCATTGTTATCAGAACTATCATTCTTATCACTAATCAGGATAAAACCTCAAGGACGTCATCTCATACTAATGGCCATTTTCTTAGTGCACTCACAGTTCAATCTGTATCTGTATGTTCAGTTTTCTTCAATGCAGACGGATAATTATTGAAGATGTGGAGATCGGATGTACAAAACACTATGGCTGAACAGAATGATCAGATCATTTGACCAACAACTCTTCATTTTTGCGGTAGTAGAATCAGAAAATGTTGAAGTGAAAGGTTAACAATATCAAATTGACAGAATTTTGTTCTCATATCGTCGCTAGGCAATGAAAACCTCATAACTCCATCTGACAATGAAATCCACGTAACTCCATTAGCAAATGTAGACAATTATGCCAGATAGCCTGTTGAAACCTTCCTTCTTCAAGTTGTACGGTGTTACCATCCAGCGATATGTAGTTTTTGCTGTAAACCTCGCATCTCCGGTAATCGCCATTGTTAGTGTGCAGGGTGAACACATGCTCCGAGATTAAAACGTTTTTTGATGTGGATAGTAACCTTTTTGACTGACAGACCGAACACTGCTTTATTGCTACAGGTATGGGTTAGTATTTCTAGGTATAGTTATGTATTGCATTTTAATATACAGAATTAATAATGACCTCATTAAATACAATGTTGATTTATGAGATTTTCATCGCGCGTAAAGCAGACTACACTCGGTTCATACGAGGTTTAAATTTTAGAACTTAACAGAATCCTATACATTCTACAGTAACTACTTTGTTTTCAGCTATGGGTAAAAATAGTAAATTCACTCTTCACCTTGTGAAACAAGCCGACAACGAGTCATATTGTATAAAATCACCGGAAGAAGATTCTAGTCAGGTTCCTCCTTGTCCTCCACCAAAAGAAAGAGTAGACCTACAAAATGAAGGCAAACCGTAGTTTATATTGCTGTAACTTCAAGTAAGATCCTTGTTTGAAAGTTGAGGTGATTAAATTATTTGAATATTATTGATGAAATTATGGTTTACACTACAGATAATGCGGAAAAAGAAGCCAATACAGAGGCGGATTCCACTTCTGAGTTTGAAAGTCTTTTCGTACACATCAGCGAGGATGATATCTCCAATGGCAGTAGTGATGCGTATGATCCAGATAAAAACAAAACTGACCATAGCAGTAACAACAGCACGGAAGACGACAATGACGAAGTTGATGTGGGAGTAAAAAGTACTAAGCAGCGCCGTAAAAGGAAAAGCAATCAATCACTTCAAAGTTTGCAGAAAGAAAAACGTATGAGGGGACAGGATTAGTTAAGAATGCAAAAAGACAAGTTTGGCAAAAAGAGACCAACAATGAGCAGAAGGAGGAGGGAAATGAAACCACGATGTACTTGTAAACCTTCTTCCTTAAATCATAACAGGAATTGCAAGGATATTACAGATGAGCAGAGACAGCAAATATTTAATCATTTCTGGCAGGATATGTCTTGGGTGAAGCCATGTCTACTCTGTTCCAGTTAAAAGACAGAAATAGTTCAGAATCTAATAAATCTCACCGTTCTAACACACTATATTACAATTTTGTAATAGAAGGACAGAGAAAAAACTGTCTGCAAGACTATGTTTCTGAATACTTTGTGATTAGGTGAATGGGGTGTCAGAACGTGGGCATCTAGTGCATCAGGAAGAACGCTTGCAGAAGGGCCTCAAATGCAGGAGAGACCAACGAAAGTTTCAAGTGGACGACAATCAGCGTCAGATTTTTTTGCAGAGTTGCCGAAACAGGAATTGCATTACTGCTGTCGTTCTTCCACAAAACTCTACTTGGAACCTAACTGGCAGAGTAAATCAGAACTACATAGGGTATATATAGAATTTTGCAAGAAAAGAGGACAAATCCCATCGGCTTACAAACAGTTCTGCGAGGTATTCGATGAAAATAATCTTAACTTATTTATGCCTAAAAAGGACGAGTGCGATCTCTGTTGTTCTCACCAGACAGGCAATCTCTCATCCAATGAATATTCTTTGCATATTGCCCGAAAAACTGAGGCAAGGGAAGCGAAAAATAGTGATAAATTAGGACCAGCTACAGTGTTTTACTATGGACCTTCAAACACTTCTGCTTTCTCCCAGACTGAAAGCATCTGCACTACTATAAAAGCAAACTGAAGGTCCACAACTCTACCATCTATGATTTAAAAAGTAACGATGGTTATTGTTACCTTTGGCACGATAGTGAAGGTGGACTAACAGCTTCGGAATTTGCCAATATACTCGTGCATTTTATAGAAATGTATGTCCAAAAATATTCAGAAGCTATTTTCTATAGCAATGGGTGCATGTACCAGAATCGTAACTCAGTCATGAGTAATGCACTGGCTCATCTCGCCAATCAGAAAGGCATTACAATACTGCAAAAATTTCTGGAGAAAGGTCACACTCAAATGGAGTGTGATTCTATGCACTCCACCATAGAAAGGAAGTTAAAAAACAGACACATTTATACTCCTGCTGACTATGTAGAAGTTTGTACTACTGCAAGACGAAGTCCTAGACCTTATGTTGTCAATTGTTTGGACCACACGTTTTTCAAGTCCTATGATAAACTCTCGTTGTATTCGTCTATTCGGCCAGGATTCAAGATTGGGGATCCAACAATGACTGATAATTGTTGTCTCAAGTATGATCCCTCCGGAAAAATGGAATATAAATTGAAATTCAGCGATACGTGGGAACCACTTCTAAGAAGGATGTTAAACATACCCAGCTTATTTACAGTGCCCCTCTCTACAGTTCACCACAAAAGATCAGGGCAGAAAAGTTAACGCATTTGCAACAATTAAAGCTGGTCCTTCCAAAGGATGTGCATTCATTTTATGACACACTGCCTCACATTTGTAATGAGAGAACATGTCCGTGCCTAAAAAAAATGCAGCCGAAAATAAACTTCTTTACAGCCACCTATGACTGTGATTGTGATAGTAGCAGTAATAGTAATAATAATAAATGGTAATAAACTGCACAAATGTTTACAGTAATAAAATTTTAATTAAAATTAACAACATTGTTTCTGTTTTTTAAACACTGTAATTTATTAACATCCAGATTCCAATATTTTGATCAATGTGAAATTATTCATTTCACTTTATATCTGTAATAATGTAATCTTACAGATATTTCATAATACACAAATAATGCAAAGTTTAAGTGAGTACTCTTTAAAACAAATTAAACATTCATGCATTTCAATTTTTAACTGTGCACTCGTTACATGCCTCTTATCTCCAACACACCAAACAGTAACTGTGAAAACCTCGTAACTCCAAAAACAGGCAGACAATTTGCAGTGCACAATAAAGTCTTATGTACCAATGACCGGATCCATATTGTGTAGCAGAAACCACTACATTTGACCAATCAGGTCCCCATGTGATTTCAATAATTAGTTTTTTGTTTCTCCTGTAAAAATTGACCAATTTGAGTTACGAGATTTTTCCCCCGATTTCCCGGTTAAAAGTACACTTTCTCCCGCAAAATACACATTTTCCCTGTTTAAGCGACAGTACACTTTCCATCCGTACTGTAAAACTTATCAATCCTTTGAATGGTTTAGGTTTTACACACCGACGTAGAACTTCCCAGCACTTCAGGAAACGACCCTCCCCCCCCCCGGAGGAGGGGGGGGGGGGGGAATAGCCGTGCATTCTGGAACGAGCTTTGATGGGCAGCAATGTGCATGCTGCCTATTTTCATACACCATGTGATCGAAAGTATCCAGACACCCCCAAAAACATATGTTTTTCATATCAGATGCAGTGTGCTGCCACCTACTGCCAGGTGCTCCATATCAGCGACCTCAGTAGTCATTAGACATCCTGAGAGAGCAGAATGGGGCGGAACTCACTGACTTCAAACATGGTCAGGTGATCAGGTGTCATTTGTGTCATACTTCTGTACATGAGATTTACACACTTCTAAACATCCCTAGGTCCACTGTTTTCAGTGTGATAGTGATGTGGAAACGTTAAGGGACACTTACAGCAAAAAAAGCACACAGGCTGACATCGTCTGTTGATTGACAGAGACCGCCGACAGTTGACGAGGGTCGTAATGTGTAATAGGCAGACATTTATCCAGACCATCACACTGGAATTCCAAACTGCAACAGGATCCACTCCAAGTACTATGACAGTTAGGCAGGAGGTGAGAAAACTTGGATTTCACGGTCAAGTGGCTGATCATAAGCCGCACATCATGCCAGTAAATGCCAAATGATGCCTCACTTGGTGTAAGGAGTCTAAATGATTGAACAGTGGGAAATGTGCGGAGTGACAAATCACGGTACACAATGTGGCGATACGATGGCAGGGTGAGAGTACAGCGAATGCCCGGTGAACGTCATCTGCCAGCGTGTGTTGTGCCAACAGTAAAATTCGGAGGCAGTGGTTTTATGGTGTGATCGTGTTTTTCATGGAGGGAGCTTCCACCCCTTCCTTATTGTTTTGCGTGGCACTATCACAGCACAGCCTACATAAACACCTTCTTGCTTCCCACTGTTGAAGAGCAATTCAGGGATGGCAACTGTGTCTTTCAACATGATTGAGCACCTGTTCATAATGCACAGCCCGTGGCTGAGTGGTTACATAACAATAGCATCCCTGTAATGGACTGGCCTGCACAGAGTCCTGGCCTGAATCCTATAGAACACCTTTGGGATGTTTTGGAACGCTGACTTCCTGCCAAGCCTCACCAACTGCCATCCATACCTCTCCTCAGTGCAGCACTCCGTGAAGAATGGGCTGCCATTCCCCAAGAAACGTTCCAGCATCTGATTGAACATAAGCCTGTGAGAGTGGAAGCTGTCATCACAGCTAAGGGTGGGCCGACACCATATTGAATTCCAGCATTACCGACAGAGGGCACCATGAACTTGTATGTAGTTTTGAACCAGATGTCCGGGTAGTGTATTACGAAAGTATATACTCGAGTTCCACCAATCACAGCATGTTAGTGAAATTGAGATTGCGATGCTTTTGTAAGCCAGTCATAGCTTATGTCATGTGATCTCGCCAACTGATGACAGCAGATCTTCAGAGCATAGGGTACGTGATGTAATCAGCCAATAGCAACATCACTGTTACGAAGTCGAATACACAAACAGGAAAAGTTAATGATTTAAAATAATGCACATAGTGTAGCTACAAGAAAAGATAAGCTTTCATATATAGTATTTGTCTTTTTTGCGTGTGTTACACTTTAAGATACAT
The DNA here is from genome assembly GCF_021461395.2 of Schistocerca americana. Lineage (NCBI taxonomy): Eukaryota > Metazoa > Arthropoda > Insecta > Orthoptera > Acrididae > Schistocerca > Schistocerca americana. Next base: position 476,891,492 of record NC_060119.1, read on the forward strand.
CACGTAAATGTGCCAGTAAAATGACGTAAATGGCTTGTCTTCAAAGTGTTAAGCTTTAAATGGGAGTCGTACACTCTATGATGTAAGAAATTCAAAGGACATTCTCGTACGTAACATAATTCACCTTGCATCAAATTAAATTTACTTTGAAAGTAACGTTACTCAAGCCACCATTCGCAATATTTTCCTGCAACGTGTTAGAATTCGTTTCAGCAATTATCAGACATCACCAGGAAACAGACGATGACATAGGAAGCCCATTTGTACGTATGTGTATAGCATTTACAGTCTTGCACAGCATTAAGAGATCTTGCATTGCGTCATAAACAAAACAGGACATCAGATGATACTGCAAGCAGAATTTCGTAAATAATACTAAAATGCATAATGTGGTTTAAAGTACACATTAGTGTGTCCAGATTCACAAAGATGGATATGCCAACCTGATATTAAGCTTTTGAGAATGCTAATTTTCTTGGACTACCGGTACTGTATTATCTCATGTTAGGTTCTTTATTATGGCGTAATGCCATTATGTGCCAGAAGATGAAAATGTGCATTTGAAATTCAGCAAATAGTTGGAACCAGCCAATGGTGTGGAATGAAACACTTCGTTTCAAATAAATTTACTGCCTCTGTGAAAAAGACTAATAAAAGGCAAATTTCTTTCGCAGATTGACAAAAATAACTTCACTGTTCTGCAAGAAAATTAATGCTTGACTGTCAAAAATGTGGAAATCAAATCAAATCAGAAAACTGAAACTAATAACATATTTTAGCCTTCCGTAATTATGTGAATTATTTTAATTCACTTGATAGTTCCCGACCATGGAATTATATTTTGTTTTCATTTAATATGAGAGCTGTATATAAACAGTAAACAGCAAAATCACTAAAATTGGACACTATTCCCCCTCCCCACTACAACTCAAACTGCTCTGCGCGTGTGTGAATCTGGCAGCTTGTGCGCACCAGAAAAATATTTCCAGATAGCACCTGGCTGCTTGTTGCTGCTGCTGGTACAGCTAACACTCCTAGCAGCCACACTTTAAGTAGCCAGAAGCAGTAGAAGGTACTGCTCATACGCGACCCAACAACGCATGTGCATGAGCTCGCTAGCTTCAAATGAACCTGATGTGAACAGTTGTGTTGTCACGGTCATCAGAAGCAGTTTGTTGTTATGAAGAATTGCATAGTCTTCATCCTAAAGCCTTTGACACATTTCATTTCACTGTTGGCAGACACTTGTGTGTGCACTGTGTTTCATTGTTGTAAATTGGGAATTTCCTTTGTAACTTAAGTTTTATTTTGATTTTTTTGTCTCGTTTATTTTTTATGACTGCACTGTTGTTCTGCAGTGGTGGGGCACAGTAAAATCCTTTGTAAGATTATCAGTTCTTACCAGTCAAAATTACAAAAATGTAAATGAAAACTAAAACAATGAGAGATTTCTGGAATTCTAAAGAAGTCCTGGGCGTTTCCCAGTTTTCTCCAGAGTGAAAAAATTCCCAGGTTTTTCCCTGGTTTCCCAGGGCATATACACCCTGTTAATACGAGGGCAGTTCAATAAGTAATGCAACACATTTTTTTTCTGAAACAGGGGTTGTTTTATTCAGCATTGAAATACACCAGGTTATTCCCCAATCTTTTAGCTACACACCACAATTTTTCAACGTAATCTCCATTCAATGCTACGGTCTTACGCCACCTTGAAATGAGGGCCTGTATGCCTGCACGGTACCATTCCACTGGTCGATGTCGGAGCCAACGTCGTACTGCATCAATAACTTTTTCATCATCCGCGTAGTGCCTCCCACGGATTGCGTCCTTCATTGGGCCAAACATATGGAAATCCGACGGTGCGAGATCGGGGCTGTAGGGTGCATGAGGAAGAACAGTCCACTGAAGTTTTGTGAGCTCCTCTCGGGTGCGAAGGCTTGTGTGAGGTCTTATGTTGTCATGAAGAAGGAGAAGTTCGTTCAGATTTTTGTGCCTACGAACACGCTGAAGTCGTTTCTTCAATTTCTGAAGAGTAGCACAATACACTTCAGAGTTGATCGTTTGACCATGGGGAAGGACATCGAACAGAATAACCCCTTCAGCGTCCCAGAAGACTGTAACCATGACTTTACCGGCTGAGGGTATGGCTTTAAACTTTTTCTTGGTAGGGGAGTGGGTGTGGCGCCACTCCATTGATTGCCGTTTTGTTTCAGGTTCGAAGTGATGAACCCATGTTTCATCGCCTGTAACAATCTTTGACAAGAAATTGTCACCCTCAGCCACATGACGAGCAAGCAATTCCGGACAATGGTTCTCCTTTGCTCTTTATGGTGTTTGGTTAGACAACGAGGGACCCAGCGGGAACAAACCTTTGAAAATCCCAACTGGTGAACAATTGTGACAGCACTACCAACAGAGATGTCAAGTTGAGCACTGAGTTGTTTGATGGTGATCCGTCGATCATCTCGAACGAGTGTGTTCGCACGCTCCGCCATTGCAGGATTCGCAGCTGTGCACGGCCGGCCCGCACGCGGGAGATCAGACAGTCTTGCTTGACCTTGCGGCGATGACGACACACGCTTTGCCCAACGACTCACCGTGCTTTTGTCCACTGCCAGATCACCGTAGACATTCTGCAAGCGCCTATGAATATTTGAGATGCCCTGGTTTTCCGCCAAAAGAAACTCGATCACTGCCCGTTGTTTGCAACGCACATCCGTTACAGACGCCATTTTAACAGCTCCGTACAGCGCTGCCACCTGTCGGAAGTCAATGAAACTATACGAGACGAAGCGGGAATGTTTGAAAATATTCCACAAGAAATTTCCGGTTTTTTCAACCAAAATTGGCCGAGAAAAAAAAATGTGTTGCATTACTTATTGAACCGCCCTCGTACAATGAGATTTCATATTCCTACTGTCCCACATACATAAGAAGTCGCAATGTTTTGTGTATCCCAATTGCATTCCACAGAGTATGATTTTTAGATCACCACAGAGTTTCCATTTGTGTTCATGATATTTGATTGAGAGAGAGAGAGGCAGGCGCTTAAATACATGATCAGGGGCACTACTATTGGCCGCTCTTGAGACCACGTGTTCCACTGTGGCGCCTTCACACTAACCAAACTAAGCTTGGAGGAGTCTATGAATAGCCTCCACTCAATTGGATCATGCTTCAAATTCAAGAATTTCATGAAGCTATTACTGTCACAGCAAACAACAAGATTGTTTTTCTTCTCCAAAAAGGGAAGCAGTTCCATTTGACGTTTCCTGTGCTGTGAAACTGTGACATCACTTTTGAGAAGATTCCATTGCTGTAGCTGAAACCCCAGAATTTCTGCCTTCTCCTCTGACAGGTCAAGGTCTCTAATGAGATCACTCAATTCCGCTTGACTCAGTCTGTATAGTGTATCATCTTTTCCCTCATCAGGGTCACGGGATTTGGAAGGCTTGTTTCGTACTTCTTCTTTTTCTAGCTCCACACTGGCTTCATTTTCTGCTTCAAACACACAATTTTTGGGTGGAGTAGAAACTGGTGAACTATCTGAATGTGGAATGGGTCGATTAGCAGGTAGAAGATTCAGGTCTGAACTGTTCTTCTTTTCTTCATAGACAAAACTGCATTTATAGCTGGAGTTAAGCAGAAATAGGAGTCATCTGCATGGTTTGTAGGCTTCCACCAAACCGTAGGCACAGCAAAAGCCATAGACATATATGTGGAGCCCAAGACTTATCCCGGTCCACTACTTTCATACCAAAATAATGCAGATAGACAGTAAGAGGCATCAGACTGCATTTCTGCAAGGGAAATGTTATTTCACCACAAATGTAACAAAAATTATTCACCTTATTTACATTTTTTTGTGGGATTTTTACGAGTTTTACATCACAAAAGCTCTCTCAAACCAGAAATTCTGCTTTAATTACAGCAGAAACTATATGAAACTCACAGTCACAGCAACAGTACCTATGTTTATGAATTACAAACAGCTTAAGAGCATTTGCATTTTGCTATTGGACAGGTGTGCCAATTCCGAAAACAAAATTTCCTCCAAACTGAAAATGTTGACTGTAAAAATGAAATGTCACGTTATCTCCAAAGCAAGAGCTAATCTATCATTTTTGTGATGATTTTTTAATTCAGCAGATGGAAATACGTAACAATTAACTATTTTTCAGAAAGAAACACTTTCACCATTGGCCAGTGTAATCAGCAGGCTTTGTTTAAGATTACCTGTTCACAGTCCTGTAATACATTGCACCAGCCAAAATGCAGCCCTACTGTGAATACTGTTCTCGAACACGAGATAAGTTAGCTGACAATGTAAGCAGCTGGAAATCACCATGACTACTGTCAAATAATTGGCAGCTGCTGTGAAATCAGTGTGTTGGAAGTGCTCCCGAGAGTTATGTACATATTGATATCGGTACCAAAGGTATCCCAAGTACTATCCTCTCCTGTGGATTCTGTCTCCCCTGCAGAAAGTATGGAATTTGCCATTACTCATCCACTTGACTGCAAGTGACATTTCACTGGTAGATCAAGGAGTGCTTTACAGGGTACAGGGACCAGTGAGGACTCAGGGTGTTGTACCGACCCCCCTAATCAACAAGTTTGAGGGGCTGTCTTTCACTGAAACAAACTGGGCCTGTGGAACTAACTTCACCTGTTTCGGGAAAACCTGTTTTGTCTGGGGTCAAGACAATGCAAACGCAAAAGGGTAGGGGTCTATTAATCGTTGGCAGTTCAAACATATGGCGAACGATGGTACCTCTTAGAGAAATGGCAGCAAGAGACATGAATGGGCATCATGTGCACCCACTGTGTATGCCAGGTGGCCTTATTCAACATGTTGTAAAGGCTATTTCAGCAGTCACTGAGGGAACAGGGAGCGACCAGCTGCAGGTTGTGGTGTGTGTTAGAGCACGTGTCACATGTCATTGGGCTTCTAGGTCTACTTGGATCATTCCAGCAATTGAAAGAGAAGGTTGAGAAGACCAGTCTTGCACATGGAGTTTAAATGAAGCTCAAAATCTGCAGCATTGTCACCAAAATAAATCATGGCCCCTTGGTTCTGAGTCGAGTGGAAGAACTGGACTAGAGACTTCGGAGGTTATGTGACAAGCTAGGCTGTAACATCCTGGACTTGCACCACAGGGTTGAGAACTGTAGGGTGACCCTAAATTGGTCAGCTATGCACTACACATCAGAGGCTGCTAACCAGGTAGCCGACCGAGTGTGGGGTGCACACAAGGGTTCTTTAGATTAGGTGACTCTCCAGCCAATCCAGATAATGATAGTTGTAGGAAACCCAGAAGTATGAGTGTAAGACTGAAAGAAATGCCTCTCACACGTGAGAGTATTAAATTCCTAGTGGTTAACTGTTGAAGCATTCACAACAAAGTTCTGGAGTTTGAAGTGCTCCTGAAAAGCATTGAAAAGTACAGAAAGCTGGTTAATACTTGAAATTGATAGCAGTGAGATTTCTAAGGAAAATTTAGTTGTTTATCAAATGGATATGCAAATTGGAAATGGAGGTGGTGTATTTGTAGCAGTAGACAAGAAACTCAAATCCTTCTAGATAGAATTGAAATTGCTAGTGATATTGTTTGGGCAAGACTCAGTGTCATGGAAGGGCATAAAATGGTAACTGGATCCTTCTATTGCCCAACAGACATATCTCCTGAGAGAAAATCTCAGTTCACTCGTACTTAAGTTCCCCCAAACACAGTGTAATCATTGATGGAGACTTTAATCATCCAACAATCAACTGGGAAAATAACAGTTTTGTTGGTGGTGGGTGTGATAAACATCCTGCGATGACATTACTGACTGTCTTATCTGAAAAAGCTATCTAGAACAAATAGTTTGGTGCCCCAATCATGATGTACCGTATTTACCCGAGTGGAGGCTCTGAATCAGGGACTCAGACGGTTCTGCAACCGTGTAGGCTGCAGATTCCTCGACTTGCGCCAAAGGGTGGTTGGGTTTCGGGTTAAGTTGAACAAGTCAGGTGTCCACTATACGCAGGAAGCGGCTACACGGGTAGCAGGGGCTGTGTGGTGTGGGCTGGGCAGTTTTTTAGGTTAGAGGGTCTCGGGAAAACACAAGATGGGCTTCAGTCACAAAGGGTGCAGGCTGAACACAGGAAGAACATAGATACAGGAACCATTGGTATAACAGTTGTAGATTGTCATAGCTGTGTTGGGAAAGTACCAAAGCTCCAAGTGCTACTAGAAAGCACTGATGCTCAAATCGTTATAGGCACTGAAAGCTGGCTAAAACTGGATATAAGCTCAGCCAAAATTTTTGCGAAGAACCTAGCGGTGCTCCGAAAAGATAGGCTAAACATGGTTGGTGGTGGCGTGTTTGTTGCTGTTAGAAGTAGTTTAACTTGTTGTAAAATTGAAGTAGATACTTCCTGTGAGTTAGTACGGGCAGAGGTCATTGTTGGCAACTGGAATAAAATAATAATTGGATCCTTTTACCGACCTCATTCCAAATTAATAATATAAGTGTAGACCAGATGTGGCTTAAATTCAAAGAAATAGTATCAGCAGCAATTGAGAGGTTTATACCAAATAAACTAACAAACGACGGAGCTGATCCTCCATGGTCACAAAACGGGTTAGAACACTGTTTCAGAAACAACAAAACAAACATGCCAAATTTAAACAGACGCAAAAGCCCCACGATTGGTGATCCTTTACAGAAGCTCAAAACTTAGCGCAGAGTTCAATGCGAGACGCCTATAACAGTTTCCACAACGAAACTTTGTCTCAAAACCTGGCAGAAAATCCAAAGAGATTCTGGTCGTATGTGAAGTATGTTAGTGGCAAGAAACAATCAATGCCTTCTCTGCGCGATAACAATGGAGATACTATCGAAGACAGTGCTGCCAAAGCAGATTTACTAAACACAGTCTTCCAAAATGCCTTCACAAAAGAAGACGAAGCAAATATTCCAGAATTTGAATCGAGAACAGCTGCCAACATAAGTAATGTAGAAGTAAATATTCTCAGAGTAGTGATGCAAATCAAATCACTTAATAAAAGCAAGTCTTCTGGTCCAGACTGTATACCAATTAGGTCCCTTTCGGAGTATGCTGATGCAATAGCTCCATACTTAACAATCATAGAACCGTTCGCTTGACGAAAGATCCGTACCCAAAGACTAGAAAGTTTCAACGGTCACACCAATATTCAAGAAAGGTAGTAGGAGTAATCCACTAAATTACAGGTCCATATCGTTAACGCCGATATGCAGCAGGATTTTAGAACACACATTGTATTCAAACATTATGAATTATCTCGAAGGAAATGGTCTACTGACACAGTCCACATGGGTTTAGAAAACATCGTTCCTGTGTAACACAACTAGCTATTTATTCACATGAAGTGCTGAGTGCTATTGACAAGGGATTTCAGATCGATCCCGTATTCCTGGGTTTCTGGAAGGCTTTTGACACTGTACCACACAAGCGGCTCGTAGTAAAATTGCTTGTTTATGGAATATTGTCTCAGTTAGGCGACTGGATTTGCGATTTCCTGTCAGAGAGGTCACAGTTCGTAGTAATTGATGGAAAGTCATCGAGTAAAACAGAAGTGATTTCAGGCATTCCCCAAGGTAGTGTTATAGGCCCTTTGCTGTTCCTTATCTATATAAACGATTTGGGAGATAATCTGAGCAGCCGTCTTCGGTTGTTTGCAGATGACGCTGTCGTTTATCGACTAATAAAGTCATCAGAAGATCAAAACAAACTGCAAAACGATTTAGAAAAAATATCTGAATGGTGCGAAAAGTGGCAGTTGACCCTAAATAACGGAAAGTATGTGGTCATCCACATGAGTGCTAAAAGGAACTCGTTAAACTTCGGTTACACGATAAATCAGTCTAATCTAAAAGCTGTAAATTCAACTAAATACCTAGGTATTACAATTACGAACAACTTAAATTGGAAAGAACACATAGAAAATGTTGTGGGGAAGGCTAACCAAAGGCTGCGATTTATTTCCGTGTTACGTGAGAGTATACTTTTCCTCGGAACTGTAAAACTTATCAGTCTTTTGAATGGTTATGGTTTTATACACGGGTGTAGAACTTTCCGGCACTTTAGAAAACGAAACTCAGGGAACCAAACACATTTTGGGAAGATGTCTGATGTGCAGCAACATGTCCACTTCACATTTTCATATTACGAAAGTATAAATTCGAATTCCACCAAACACTGCATGTTACTTTCTGAAGCACTGAAATAGTGATTGCGATGCACGTTTGTAAGCCAGTCATAGCTCACGTCACGTGATCTCACCAGCCGATGACAGCGGATATTCAGAACATAGGACACGTGATGTAGTCGGCCAAAAGATATAGGTGTTCATTCTTTCAGCGCACTGTAAGAGATTGGAATAATAGAGAATTGTGAAGGTGGTTCGATGAACCCTCTGCCAGGCACTTAAATGTGATTTGCAGAGTATCTATGTAGATGTATAAGACGATGCCAGATAGAAAAAGATGACATCCTATTTTTTAAGAGGCTCCTTTTTAACGTTTTCTGACTAACCAAAATTACAAATTTTTGTTAAAACAAGGTATCTGCCTAAAAAGTTACCATAACGCCTATTCTAAACTTAGGCCATTATTGGTTGTTTAAGTTTTGCTAATATATGGAGAAATAAAGTAAACAAAAAAATTGCTTGCATTAATTTTTATCTTCACTGCCTCTTTTGTTTAGCCTGTTGTGTGTGATATCGTTATTTTTAATCACTGCCGTCGTCGTCATCACCCTAGGGCACCTGTGAAACTCACGTATCCAGCAGCTGACACCCTCCCTCTCCCTCCCTATAATTTAAATCGAAGTTCATGGTGAGAGTCAACAATGTTGCTGGAACAAACACATAAGTACGCCACTGGCCCCAGTCTAGACTTTTAGCAGCTCTTGCAGAAATATAAGCTATTGTACAGAATTTGACCAGTTTCATAGTCAGTTAAATTCAGAGTACAAATGGAGTCAAGCAAACTGCAGTTTACAAATGGTAGATGTTTATAATATTTTCAAATGCTCCTTTATAACAGAAAACCAAGACAATATGACCCAACTGAATCCTCATACCACTGAACAAATGAGATAAATCAGTACTGGTGACAGTGGTGTTGAGAACATCTGAAATCATTAAAACTGAACAAAGCTCCACAGCCCTATGGAATCATTACTTGATTCTATACTGAATTTGCAGCTGAGTTAGCCCCTATTCCAACAATAATCTATCACAGATCCCTTGAACAGAAAATTGTGCCCAGTGGTTGGGAAAAAGCACAGGTCACGCACGTCTATAAGAAGGGTAACAGAAGTGATCCTTGACAATGATTTGTTGTAGAAACTTTGAGAATATCATGAACTCAAATGTAATGAGATATCTTGAACAGAATGAGCTCCTCCTTGTAAATCAGGATGGATTCCGAAAACACCAGCCATGCGAAATTCAACTCATACTTTTCTTACTTGATATACTGAAAGCTTAGGATCAAGGCATTTAGGCAGATTTGTGACAGGATGAGGACTTTTTGATAGCACTCAGCATGTTATTTTGGGTGGAGAGCCAATGTCAAATGAAGTAACTTTGGGTGTGCCTCAGGGAAATGTGTCGGGACCCTTGTTGTTGATGTTGTATATTGATGACCTTGTAGACAATATCAACAGTAACCTCAGACTGTTTGCAGATGGCACAGTTATCTGTAATGAAGTATTATCTGAAAGAGGCTGCATAAATATTCAGTCAGATCTAGGTAAGAGTTGAAACTGGTGCAAACATCAGGAACTTGATTTTAATGTTCAGAAATGGAAAACTGTGTGCACTACACAAAATGAAAAAATGTAGAATCCCATGACTAAAATGTCAATGTCACAGTTGGATTGGCCAACTCGTACAATATATGGGTGTAGCACCTTGAAGGGATATGAAATGAGTTGTGGGTAAGCAGGTGTCAGACTTTATTGGTAGAATACTGGGGAAGTGCAATCCGTCTATAAAGCAGAATGCTTACAAATAACTTTTGTGACCCATTCTAGAATATTGCTCTCATGTGTGAGATCTGTACCAAATAGGGCTAACACGGGATATTGACAGTATACTGAGAAGGGCAGCAAGAATGGTCACAGGTTTGTTTAACCTGTGGGATTTACAGAGATGCTGAAGAAACTGAACTGATAAGAATTTTGAAGACAGATGTTATCCTGAGACAGCAAATTTTCTTGACCTGGCTACAAATATATAACCCCTTACAAAGGGATCTTGAGGACCAGGGACAATAATTACAGCACACACACACAGAAGCATTCAAACATTCATTCTTCCCACACTCCATACACGAATGGAATCGGAAGAAACCATACTAACTGGTACAATGGGACATACCCTTTGCCATGCACTTCACACTGATTTGCAGAGTATGGATACAGATTTAGAGATCATCCCTAACTCCTATGTAACACAAATAACAATTAGACTTTCCTTGGAGAACTAAATACACAGGGACACATGTAGTCCCACACTAAAAACTTTAGCCATTAGAGTGACACATTGTTAGAAGCAAGTACATGTTTTGGGATTCCACATTTCTGCTGCAGTATGGATAACAGGTGTACCACAGTGTGCATCTGAAATGGAGTGGCAACTGGAAATCTACTTCAAAGTTGAGTGTGTGGGACAGTATGATTCTTGTGGACACAATGTCACACAGACACCCTATGAAATTCTGGTGGTAAATAGAATGCCGGTCCAGCCGTGGTGAAATGATGCTGACGATTTGCGCAAGGCTGTACCAGACATGGGTGAAGTCCAGATCTTGCACCATGTGATTTCCATCTTTTCAACAAGCTGAAAGAGTGTATTAAGTGGGGAGAGGGGATTTTCCAACAGTGAAGCCATTCACACAGTAGTCTTCGAATGGCACAGTGACCACTGTTATCATCGAGGAATTGAATGATCGGTAGAACGTTCTGACCATTGCTTCCAGAGAATAGGTGAGTATATTGAAAAACAATCGTCATGTATCCAGAATGAGCACTTGCCTGCAAAAGACAAAAGTCCCAAGTTCGAGTCTCAGTCTGGCACACAGTTTTAATCTGGAAGGAAGTTTCATAACAGTGCACTCTCCACTGCAGAATGAAAATCTCATTCTGGAAACATCCTACAAGCTGTGGCTAAGCCAAGTCTCTGCAATATCCTTTCTTCCAGGTGTGCTAGTTCTGCAAGGTTCACAGGAGAGCTTCTATGAAGTTTGGAAGGTAGGAGACAAGGTACTGGCAGATGTAAAACTGTGAGGACGGTGTGTGAGTCGTGCTTGGGTATCTCAGATGGTAGAGCACTTGCCCGCGAAAGGCAAAGGTCCCAAGTTCGAGTCTCGGTCTGGCACACAGTTTTAATCTGCCAGGAATTTTCAACTGTCATGCATCTGTGTCACTTTGCAGTGTAGTGCAGCATTCAATTACAGTAACTTGGCCTACCATAACAACATTAACTTACTTTTTGAAGTCTGCTTGTATTGTATGAGGAACTGGGACTGCAACCAGACATTCAGCAGTTCCTATTTTTCAGTCTGGCAAAATGGCTCCTTAACGATCTGTTTGTGGAGGACATGGAGACAGGTAACCTTTTTATGCAAAATTTTTAGCTTCCGGAAGTAATTAACAAGTCTGGAAGAAATTTTGGGTCCTGAGAACTCCAACAAGCCTCATACAGTCATTACGTATTGAATGCCAACTCTGGTTTCTTTGAAATAGTACTGTTGTGCTTACGAATTTTCTTCATAATAAAATTTGGAATGGAGATCACAGTTGTAACATCTCATAAATATTGAGACAATCAGGTACAAAGAAATATCTCAGATGGAAAATAGAAGGAAGTGACTGTGTCCAAACAAGCATTCAAAAATTTAGATGACACCATTAAGATTTGAAGTTTTCTTTTTACAACGAGTCTAGTCTATATTAATAACTACATCACTTCACTTCAAAGCACATATGAGAGCAAGTTAGACAATCAATAATTCTACTCCGACAATAGTCAGTTTTTGTATGAGTCCCTACGCTGTTTCTTAATTTATTTATTAAATGACAAATAACCTCCAACACCATACATACAAGTACTTAATGGTAAATAAGTCAAAAACTATCAATAACTTACAATAATGAACTACAGAAACACAAGTATTTGTTAAAATGGATCATCCATGCCTCCATCCAAGGATGGAGGCATGGTTGTCAGAGGGAAGAATATCTTTGGCTTCCCTCTGACAACCATGCCTCCATCCTTGCTACCCTCCCTGTTTTCCTTTCCCTGTTGCTTCATAACCTGGGTTGTGAGTAACTGAATCCACTTTCCCTTCTTCCCTTTCTTTCCCCTACCTCCTCCCTGATGAAGGAACATTTGTTCCGAAAGCTAGGAACGTAAATTTTCGGTTGTGTTTTTTGTGTATCTATCGGCTGTACTGAGCTGAGGTAAGTACTGGCCAGTCCCTCTATCTCTTTGTTAGTATTTGTTACTCAATATTCTGTTAGCTCAATTTCAAATCTAGTTATTTTTCAGGATAAAAAAATAAAGTATATACATATCAATACCTCAATCTTCCTCAGTAACAAGGCTTTCTTCTCAATGTCTTTCTTTATATCTTCTTCTAGTTTGGTGGCATGATCCTGTTTGTCCTTTATTTGCTTGTTAAGTGACCTGAAAACCATTATTAGCTCTGTTCAAACAAAACATTGATGTCACACCACATTTTAAATACCAAATTAATACATAACACCATTATAAAAGGATAGTTGCTACTCACCATACAGCAGAGATGCCGAGTCACAGATAGGCACAAAAAAAAAAAGACTGTCACACAATAAGCTTTCGGCCAACAAGTCCTTTGTCAAAAACACACACACACACACACACACACACACACACACAAACACACACACACACACACACGACCACAGTCTATGGCAGTTGAAGCAGTACTACGAAAAACAGTGCAGGAAGAGGCTGGGTAGGGAGGGGGAGGGATGAGGGGTAAAGGTGGAGGATGGTAAAGTGCTGCTGTGGGAGCATGCAGGGATGAGGTGGAGAGAAGGTAAGGCAGCCAGGTGCAGCTAGGAGGTTAGACAGAGGTCAGGGGTGGGGGTGGGGAGATTAGTGGGAAAGGAGAGAATTAAAAAGACTGGGTGTTTTGTGGAATAGAGGGCTGTGTATTGTTGGAATGGGAACAGGGGTGAGGTTAGATGGGTAAGGACGATAACTAATGATGGCTGCGACCAGGTGGGTTTCAGAACGGTTCAGAAAAGCTGCTGGTGGTGGGGTGAATCCAGATGGCATAGGCTGTGAAGCAGTCAGTGAACTGATGAATGCCGTGTTGGGCAGTGTACTCAGCAACAGGGTGGTCCACTTGTTTCTTGGTCACAGTTTGTCAGGGGCCATTCATGCAGACAGACGGCTTGTTGGTTGTCACGCCCATGTAGAATGAAGCACAGTGGTTGCAGCTTAGCGTGTTGATCACATGATTGGTTTCACGGGTATCCCTGCCTCTCATGAGATAAGTAATGTTTGTGATTGGACTGGAGTAAGGGGTGGTTGGAGGATGTATGTGACAGGTTTTGCATCTAGGTCTATTACAGGGAAATGAGCCATGAGGCAAGGGGTTGGGAGCAAGGGTTGTGTAGGGATGGACAAGATTATTGTGTAGGTTTGGTGGGTGGCGGAATACCACTGGGGAGGGGGGGGGGGCGAGGGGGGGGAGGAAGAACATTTCTAATTTAAGGGCACGATGAAAGGTAGTCAAAACTCTGGCGGGGAGTGTAATTCAGTTGCTCCAGTTCTCCGTGGTACTGAGTCACGAGCAGAATGCTCCTCTGTGGCCAGACAGTGGGACTTTGGGAGGTGGTGGGTGACTGGAAAGATAAGGCATGGGAGATCTGTTTTTGTGCAAGCTTGGAGGTGTAATTACAGTCTGTAAAGGCCTCAGCAAGACCCTCGGTGTATTTTGAGTTGGACTGCAAGTCACAGCAGATGCGACAGCCATGGGTGGTTAGGCTGTATAGAAGGGACTTCTCGTTGTGGAATAGGTGGCATTTGTCAAGGTGGAGGTACTGCTGGTGGTTGGTATGTTTGATATGAGTAAAACATTCTCGGTTCTTGTTGCATCAATTCAGGATAAAATCTCAAGCTTTCGAAGATAGCCTCCATCGTCTTTGTCAGTAGCAACTGACTGTCTTTACTGCTGCTGTGGTGGCCTTATATAGCCTGTGGATGGCTTCTGATTGGTCAGCTTGTGTTTAATAGGAGATTACATACTACTGTTGCAGACAGTGTCAATGTCTGCCCTGGTGTCACCACTGCTTCCGTGGGAATGTAAACACTGCAAGGAATGTCTGTGCTGCTTCTCTGCACCAAGCACTAATTTCCATGCACTGCTTAGATAATATCTGCTATCACAGTTAAAGTTCTTTTCGCTCATTCTTATTTCGACAGCCTGTAGTGCCCCCAGAATTTTACGAAAGTCTGGAGTCACTTGTTCCCAGCCGCTTCAAACACACGTAATTTCGTAGTGGGTTGTAGCATAAACAGATACACACTACCGCAGAATGTTATTTGTGCAGGCTAACCGAGAAAGAAGAGCAAAACCGGGCCAACAAGTGATGCGCTCAGTTGCAGCAAACAGAAAAGAAAAACTTCCGGCCCAGAATTCCACGGATGAATTTCATGCACGAAAAACATTGGTGATTGTTGTGTGTTGTGGAGAGACAAAAGAAGAAAAAAAAAGATTATTATTAATAGTGACTTGGTCTCGAGCAGATGGACATGTGTATTAGTTAGGCTGTATAGAAGGGACTTCTCGTTGTGGAATAGGTGGCATTTGTCAAGGTGGAGGTACTGCTGGTGGTTGGTATGTTTGATATGAGTAAAACATTCTCGGTTGTTGTTGCATCAATTCAGGATAAAATCTCAAGCTTTCGAAGATCATTGAGAAACAATGTTATTAAATTTGGTTGAATTCAGTCGTGTGCGAATGCCCTCAGAAAAAGTGGGCTTACTGTTTAAAGTGGCAGTGAAATGGTGCATTAAATTTTGAATATAGAATATGTTAACAGCAACTGAATTTTGAGAGAGTCTTTATTTGGACTAGATAATAGGATTTTGGAATAGTAGATGAATTTTCACCTTCTACAAAATATAGAATCTTCGGAGAAGAGTTTGATGCAAGCAGAAGACACAGGAGCTACGGGTAAGCTGAGCCTGTATCCGGCATTCAAGTAAGTTCACACTGATAGTCCAGTGAGTGTGGCTCTAAGTTTTAGAGAAGATACAACGGGGCACCGCATAACGTGGGGACCAATAAAGAAAGGACCTGTGAAGAAGGTGGAAGATTAACGAAATCAAGTTGAAAAGATTGACGAGTGTTGCCATAGCAACGAGTAACAGTGAACAAGACTGGAATATTTATCAAAAGTTGTCCTGTTGGTTAATGGTGATAGAAGCAAGGAAATCGAGTAGAACGAACGCCACAGTCAATCCATTAATTCACAAATGCTGCCGCCGCCGTTCACGAACGCCGCCACCGCCGCCGTGTACAACGCTGACGCGGCCATATACAACGCCAACGCCGCCGTCTACAACGCCAACGCCAACGCCGCCGTCTACACCAACACCAACACCGCCGGTAGCAGATCGTCAAGTCACACCGGGTGAGCGAACTTTGACTTTAGTTCAATAGTGCAGTGTAAGACTTGTGAGTAGGGGGTACTGTGAATGTTGACTCCACTTACGGCTAAGAAGAATAAGATGGAAGGAGGTAATCAACAATCAGAAGAGCATGTTGGGGCTATGGGGATAGGAAACCCAGGACCTGATTTGGATGAATTAATGAAGTTTATCAAAACTCAGTTTGAGTCACAGAACACAAGACAAGACGAACTGAAGGCAGAATTAAATTCTAAACTAGATTTACAGAACTCAGAATTAAAGTCTAAACTAGATTTACAGAACGCTCAAATGCAACAACTCAAGTTAGACTTGAAGAAACAATTGTCTGACTCTCTAAGTGAAAGAGTAAATATTTTGTTTAAAGGCTCAGAGGAGAGACAGGAGAAAAATTTACGGGAAATAGCCCGGAAATTAGAGTATGATGTCAACTGTAAATGTAGTAGTCTAGAAACTAGAGTCAACGAAAATTTTGATTCCTTGAAAGATGTCTGTAAGGTCACATATGATGTGGTTAAACAGGAATTAAGTAACATTAAAACAAATGTACATAAACAAGATAAATTGCTCCCATTTGTTCAGGCGCAAATTTCAGGAGTTAGCTCACGTTTAGAAACTGTAGAACAAAATCTCAAAGAAAAGTTAACTACAACCGAGTTGATCAATCTAACCAGTATAGAGGAACAGGTGGATGAGCTAAAAGAACGAAAAGAGGAAGAAAAATTAAGCGTCGCCATTCCTTTGCCTATAATGACCTCTGAATTAGGTCGTACTAAAAAAGACTTAGATAACATAAGAAGGGAATTCAAAATTATTCAGGAGAAATTTAAAAAAGAGTACAGTGTCTCAAAATCTTGTTCTAAATAAAGAAATAATTAACAATTTGCAATGGGGATCGAATTCAGGCTTTTCCCGACAGTTCCCTAGGTTTAAAATAGACGAGGAGGTACCCCCACCCATTTCCTAAAACGATTTAATCAGGCGATGCCTAAAGGTTGGGGAGAGGCTAAGAAAATAGAATTTGCGATAGGTTATTTGGAGGGTGAAGCTTCAGAATGGGGCACAGCAAACAAAGAGAACTTCATGTCCCGGGAAGACTTTCAAAGAAAATTTAAAGAAAAATATTGGTCTTCCAGTGCACAAGAGAAGTTAATTTCAGATTTATGGGGCCCAAAATACTACGGCAATGCCTGGGGTTCAATGCATAAGTATTTTGACTGGCACTTGATGAGGGCCAAGTATTTAGACAAACCAATGGAGGAGGAAGGTTTAGTAAGAATTTTAATAAGACGTTTACCTACTTATGCACGGAAAGATATCTTATGTAGTGGGTGGAAGACAGTAGAGGAGCTGCTATCTTTTGTAGACACATTAGATGCCATTAATAAGGATAGAAATGAGAACTTACATGCACAAGAAAATCAGAATTTTAGGAGGGGTAACATGAATAATAATAATAATAATAATAATCAATCAAAATGATATGAAACTAACCTTGCCCGAGTTCACCGACCGGTGAGAAATGGTAATAGAGGGGGTGGCTTGAGAGCACAATTCTCGTCTAACCTTGGTTCAGTAACCACGCAGGAATTTGTGCCCAGCAACAGCTGTGGAGCAGTGGGTAACGCTGTACCGACCTTTGGAAATAAGCCCGTGGTTGCTACCCATGAGGAAAATGTGGAGTGATCTGGACCCAGGGATGGGGGCCAGATCGTCAAAATTCATCGAAAGGCCTAAACAGGAGTTTACAGGTTTCCTTTATGCACAACGTACCTACAAAAGAGTGGCTGCTGCAGGAGGAAACGAACGAAATAGCTACAACACCGCGCCCTATAATAGAAGGAGAAATAGAGAAACACAAAGTAGAAATGTTTATCGATTCTGGTAGCAAAGTGCCTCTAATTTCAAAAGAATATTTTGATACGTTAAAATTAAGAATAATTTCCAGTATTACCTGTAACAGGAGTATATATCGTCGGAATAACAGGAAAGAAAAGCAAGGTTGTTAAGTACAAAACCTTAGCCAACTGCCAAATAGGTAATCTAAATTTTCGACAACCTTTATTAGTGGTAGAAAACATCAATAGAAAGGTATTGTTTGGCATAGACTGGTTACCGTATTAACTCGAACCTAAGCCGCACTTTTTTTCCGGTTTTTGTAATCCAAAAAACCCCCTACGGCTTAGAATCGAGTGCAAAGTAAGCGGAAGTTCTGAAAAATGTTGGTAGGTGCCGCCACAACTAAGTTCTGCCGTTGAATATATGTAGCGCTACACAGGCATGCTTTGCAGGCACAAAGATAAATACTGGCGCCAAAACCTCTGCGTCAGTAAATAAATTATAAAAAAGGGTGGAAGACGAGCTTTTTTCTCCGCCCCGAGTTTCGACCACCGCATTTTCATACATTATCCAACGAAGTAAATACAAATTCCCTATTGTTCATCTTCGAATGTAGCAGCATTTCAATGTACTACGAAAATCAGACTGGCAAGACTGTTGGGATGTTTGTCAATATGGCCAACTCTACGTTCTGAATTTTTTCCTACCTGTGAGAAGAGATGGTTGCTAATAGGAACTTTTATGTATTGTGAATCACATGCAGTATTCTCTTCACCATAAGAATAATACGAATATAAACATTTTGCCATGTATTGTTTCGTGTTTGCTACTATCTCATTTAAATCCTGTCTGCCTAATAAACTACGAAACTTGCGTGAAACAACAGCAAAAGCGGAAGAATATACATATCATGTCATGTTTATATTTGTATTATTCTTATGCCTAATAGTCGTACAGTCAGAAATGAAGCACGGCAATTGACTAGATTTTTAAATCTAAGATGACTCTAATTTCTGTGCAGAATGTAATGTACTAAAGATTTTCAAATGGAGAAAAATTTTCGCTAAACTCTCTTTCAGAACATCTTCTATCATATGCAGTCTATTATTTGGTTCTTGTTGATCATTATCGAAGAAAGCAGCAGTGTTAGTAACAACAAATAACAGTCTCTTGACATTGTTTCGCTAATGAGACGATTCCTCTCTTTTGTTTTTTAATTGTAGGCGCTGGTAGCGTGCACAAAAGCAAGCCATGCCGCGAGCAGCGACAGGTCGTAAACACAAATTATCAGAATGCGACACACAATGCAAGACAAAGTACAGTAATGCATTTTCAGCTTAAGAGTGACGTAACACCTAAAGCAAAGAGAACGGCACTTATCAGATCAAAGAAAAATAAGCAATCAATTCAAACCAGACTAAGCACGTGAAAAGGGAAGGGTACCCGTATAAATACGGACGGAGCTACCTGGTAAAGCTTAACTGCTAAGCTTACGACTCGAACCAAATTACTGTAGCTGTATCGTCATTCATTCGACCTAAATTGTGTCTCATATTACAATGGACCAACTTTGTTTCGAGTTATAGGTGCGGCCTAAAACTTTTCTCTTCCCTTGAATTTCGAGTCTCAAATTTCAGGTGCGGCTTAGATTCGGGAAATTTTTTTTCCCCTTGATTTCGAGCCTAATTTTTCAGGTGCGGCTTAGATTCGAGTAAATATGGTAACTAATTTTAATATTGTACTAAATTTTAATGAAAACTGTATTTATGTGTGAGAACTAAAGGAGAGGCAGTGCGTTAAATTTGTAACTGACAGAACTGGGTATATACAAACAACTGAACACCAGCGATTACAGCTTACCGCATCAGCTCAGTTGTATCCAGAGATAAAATCAATGTTTACATCATATCAACGAGACGATTTCTGCAGGAAGGTAAGTGAATCAGAAGTATTAAATGCCGAACAGCAGACGGATTTAGTAAAAATTTTGTTCAAGTATGATTCGGTATTCTCAGAGAATCCCGGTATCATTAGGGATTACGCGTGCAAGTTTAAAATCAAGGATGAGACTCCGTTCTTTTGCAAACCTTACCCGATACCTGTGAGCCTTAAGGAAGCTGTCAGAGAAGAGATTAATAAAATGATTGATCAAAATATTGTTGAAAGAAGTACGAGTGTTTATAATAATCCCTTGGTAGTAGTGTATAATAATCCCTTGGTAGTAGTGAGGAAAGCTACAGGTAGAGTAAGATTGGTGCTAGATGCCCGTATTCTCAATCGGAATATTGAGACCAAAAGAGATCGTCCCATAAATATAGATGAATTACTCACTAAGTCTAAGAACGCCAAGTATTTCAGTTCGGCTGATTTGACTGCTGGGTGCTGGCAAATCTGGTTACATCCAGATTCAGACAAGTACACTGCTTTTTTGTTTGATGGAAAATCTTACCATTTCAATGTACTACCTTTTGCATTAAATATCATCAGAGCTCTGGATAATGCGACTGGACGAGAGTTTATATAGATGACATTTTGATTATTTCGCCTACTTGGGAAGAACATTGTAGGATATTGGACAAAACTTTGAAATGATTTAAGGAAAAGAGTATCACTTTAAAGTTAAGTAAATCGCACTTTGCGAGACAAGTGTTGAAGTTCTTAGGACATATTATAGGAATAACAGGCATTAAGCCTGACCCCGAGAGAACTGAAGCTATTAAAAACTGTCCATCTCCTCGAAACATTAAACAAGTAAAAGGGTTTCTGGGAATGGCAGGTTACTATCGACGTTATGTGCAGGGCCAAGAAATGAACGACCCTAGACTATTAAGATTATTACGAAAAGGTACAGCATGGAATTGGGACCAAGGGACCCAAGAAGCATTTGACAAACTAAAGCAAGCTCTAGTAGATGCTCCAATCTTACAACATCCAGTAATGAATGAACCTTTTAAGATAGGCACTGATGCCTCAGATTATGGAATTGCAGCAGAATTATTTCAAGGTGAATGGGGAGTAGAGAACTATGATCACTAATCTATAGCATTCATTAGTAGGGGCCTAAATAAGCACGAACTAAATTACACCGCTACTGAAAAGGAATTGCTAGCAATAGTATGGAGTATACAAAAGTTTCAAACTTTAATATGGGGTTCGGAAATCTACATATATACCGACCACCAAGCTTTATCGTTCCTGATGACTAGCAGACTGTTACATAGCCAACTAATGACGTGGATTTTGTTTCTACAAGAATACAATATCAAAATACAATATGTTAAAGGATCCGAAAACATAGTACCTGATGCAAGGGTAAAACCCGGGGAGTGTGTTCCCGAGAGTGTTACCTCGTAGTCTCTGTTCTTCTAGATAGAACATTATAAACGCCAGTGTTGAGGAAAATGGCATAATTCAGTGTTACATGATGTTTAAATTTTTATAAAATGTTTTGTACCTTTTGTAAAGTATGATGTGATGGGGGAGGGTTTGTCCTCAATTTTGTATAAGGGGTGGGTAGTGTAGGCATAGACACGACCAACACTACACGAACACCACACCCTTCATACAGCCCTCGCAAACAAGTGTGACTGAAGATAAAAGTTTAGCCAGAGAAGAGAAACACTACCAGAACCTTTATCAACAGATGGAGTTCATAAGTTTTGAGGATAAGAATAGGATTGTGCATCCCGAATAGCCTGATAAGAAACAATGGAGTAATAAAAAATAGGTGGAGGATAATTAAGTGTTAAAGCTATGGAAACGATCTGTAAGCAAAAGGAATCAAAGAGGACATGTATATTTGACCAGGAAATTTTAAAGAGAATTGTATGAAGAGGTATATGCCAGAGGAGTGACTATGAACACTGTTGAGAGAGGATAATGAGGGCGCACCTGATATTGTTGAAATGAGATAAAGTGACAGGTAGGCAGACCCAGAGGAGGCTGACCTATACTGTGCGGGCAGGGGCTCCAGAAGGGGATTGACCTGTACCATGGTTTTAAGTAAGTGGAAGGGGCATACCTACCTGTATGTGAGGAAGAAAATTATGTTCATAGGATCATACCTTATGTCATTGATAGATACTGTACCTGCAGGAAATGGGAGGTATCGTAATTCTAATTTATTGTGGAAAAGTTTCCCCTGGTAACGTTGAATTCTTTTTTTCCTTATCTAGAGACGATGCATTCTGAAAGAACAGGTGGTTACTGTTGCAACCGTAGAATAAAGAAGGAAAGAGTTATTTAATGAGAACAACACCTGAAATTTGTGACTGGCTAAGGGGAGGGATTTATTTTGCACGATCCTAAAACAGCCTTGAAGGAAGTCTTATATTTGATTAACTGGTCAAGATTTGTTGTATCTTAAATTGCTTGTACTACTAAGTCTATTGGTAAAATGACTGACCATCTGAGGGAACGATAGCAATGAGACAAATGTATTTTTTATTTCTGTGCTAAAGGTTTTGTGTGAATAATAAGTGCAAAAGATATTATATGTTGTGTCTAAAATAACGAGTGTTTGAGCTAAGGGGAGGGATATGTAGTGCCCCCAGAATTTTAAGAAAGTCTGGAGTCACTTGTGTTCCAGCCGCTTCGAACACACGTTATTTCGTAGTGGGTTGTAGCATAAACAGATACACACTGCCGCAGAATGTTATTTGTGCAGGCTAACTGAGAAAGAAGAGCAAAACCGGGCCAACAAGTGATGCGCTCGGCTGCAGCAAAGAGAAAAGAAAAACTTCCGGCCCAGAATTCCGTGGACGAATTTCATGCACGAAAAGCATTGGTGATTGTTGTGTGTTGTGGAAAGACAACGGAATAAAAAAAATGATTATTATTAATAGTGACTTGGTCTCGAGCAGACGGACATGTACACTCCTGGAAATTGAAATAAGAACACCGTGAATTCATTGTCCCAGGAAGGGGAAACTTTATTGACACATTCCTGGGGTCAGATACATCACATGATCACACTGACAGAACCACAGGCACATAGACACAGGCAACAGAGCATGCACAATGTCGGCACTAGTACAGTGTATATCCACCTTTCGCAGCAATGCAGGCTGCTATTCTCCCATGGAGACGATCGTAGAGATGCTGGATGTAGTCCTGTGGAACGGCTTGCCATGCCATTTCCACCTGGCGCCTCAGTTGGACCAGCGTTCGTGCTGGACGTGCAGACCGCGTGAGACGACGCTTCATCCAGTCCCAAACATGCTCAATGGGGGACAGATCCGGAGATCTTGCTGGCCAGGGTAGTTGACTTACACCTTCTAGAGCACGTTGGGTGGCACGGGATACATGCGGACGTGCATTGTCCTGTTGGAACAGCAAGTTCCCTTGCCGGTCTAGGAATGGTAGAACGATGGGTTCGATGACGGTTTGGATGTACCGTGCACTATTCAGTGTCCCCTCGACGATCACCAGTGGTGTAGGGCCAGTGTAGGAGATCGCTCCCCACACCATGATGCCGGGTGTTGGCCCTGTGTGCCTCGGTCGTATGCAGTCCTGATTGTGGCGCTCATCTGCACGGCGCCAAACACGCATACGACCATCATTGGCACCAAGGCAGAAGCGACTCTCATCGCTGAAGACGACACGTCTCCATTCGTCCCTCCATTCACGCCTGTCGCGACACCACTGGAGGCGGGCTGCACGATGTTGGGGCATGAGCGGAAGACGGCCTAACGGTGTGCGGGACCGTAGCCCAGCTTCATGGAGACGGTTGCGAATGGTCCTCGCCGATACCCCAGGAGCAACAGTGTCCCTAATTTGCTGGGAAGTGGCGGTGCGGTCCCCTACGGCACTGCGTAGGATCCTACGGTCTTGGCGTGCATCCGTGCGTCGCTGCGGTCCGGTCCCAGGTCGACGGGCATGTGCACCTTCCGCCGACCACTGGCGACAACATCGATGTACTGTGGAGACCTCACGCCCCACGTGTTGAGCAATTCGGCGGTACGTCCACCCGGCCTCCCGCATGCCCACTATACGCCCTCGCTCAAAGTCCGTCAACTGCACATACGGTTCACGTCCACGCTGTCGCGGCATGCTACCAGTGTTAAAGACTGCGATGGAGCTCCGTATGCCACGGCAAACTGGCTGACACTGACGGCGGCGGTGCACAAATGCTGCGCAGCTAGCGCCATTCGACGGCCAACACCGCGGTTCCTGGTGTGTCCGCTGTGCCGTGCGTGTGATCATTGCTTGTACAGCCCTCTCGCAGTGTGCGGAGCAAGTATGGTGGGTCTGACACACCGGTGTCAATGTGTTCTTTTTTCCATTTCCAGGAGTGTATATTAGTACTGTATCGTTGAGAAAAAATGTTTAAATTTGGTTGAATTCAGTCGTGTGTGAATGCTGTAAGAAAGTGTGGGCTTACTGTTTATTTGTGGCAATGAAATGGTGTATTGAATTTTGAATATAGAATATATTAACAGCAACTGAATTTTGTGAGTCTTTATTTCTACTAGATAATAGGATTTTGGAATAGTAGATGAATTTTCACCTTCTTCAAAATATAGAATCTTCAGAGAAGAGTTTGATGCAAGCAGAAGATGCCAAAGCTGCGGGAAAGCTGAGCCTGTATCCGGCATTCAAGTAAGTTCACACTGATAGTCCAAGGAGCGCGACTAAGTTTCAGAGAAGATACAACGGGGCACCGCAAGACTTCTTAATAACAGATTCCCAATATGTGGAGGTATGGGGCAAACTTGTTGTTTCATTAAACAGCACTTCATGTTTGTTAGTGAGGCTGTGCTCTGCAATTGCTGGTTTCTCTAGTTCTCTAATTTTAATATGCTGTTAGTGTTCTGCACAGTGGTTGGAAACATTACGAATGGTCTGACCTATATAATTGCTTCCACATCCACAGGGGATATTATAAATTCCAGAGACACTGAGAGGCTGAGACTGTCCTTAATAGAGCGCATCATCTCCTTAATTTTCTTATGAGGACGAAAAATCGGTCTTAAAACCTGTCTACCCAGGACTCTTCTTATTTCACTGGATACAGCGCCACAAAGAGGAAAAACCACAAACGGGGCACATCCTGTGAGTGTGAGTATATTCATTTTTCCTTTTCTTGGAAAATGCTGCCTTTATATCGTGTGCACTATAGCCATTTTTTTCAGAACACATACTTCAGATGATTCACTTTGGACTTAAGCGGTCCTCGTCAGAAACAGGTTTTGCTCTATATACCAACATGTTCCAAACAGTTCTCTTCTGAACAGGATGAGGAAAACTCTGTGCATTAAGATATAAATCGGTATGCGTTGGCTTGCAGTACACAGAGTGGCTGAGACGCCCATCCACCTGTTGTACTAAAATGTCTAGGAATGGCAACCTTCCTTCCTTCTTTCCTTCTCCATCTCGACAGTGAATCATATGTTTGGATGTATGATGTCCATATGATCCATTAATTGTTTGAGAGCTTCTGTGCCATATGGCCAGACCATAAATGTATTGTCAAGATAATGATAAAATAAGGATGGATGGAGGGGGCTGAATTTAATGCACATCCCTCAAAATTCTCCGTAAAAATGTTAGCCAATGATGGAGACAACGGAGAGCCCATTGCCATACCGTCCGTCATTTCATAAAATTTGCTACCACACAAGATGTAAGTGGTCGTCATCACATGCCAGAACAACTTTACGGTTTCAGTAAGAAAAAGGTCCACCAGCATTTTCAAAGTGTCCTCCACAGAAACTTTTGTGATCAGCGATCCCACATCCTTTCTCCATGAATATCTGGTAGTTTTTGATGTGATGCTCCTGATGATTATGATGGAGGCTATTGTTGAAAGCTCAAGATTTTATCCTGAACTGACACGGAAAAAAAAAACCAAGAATGTTTTACATATCAGTGCCATTGCAAAAGACAGTGTTCTCAGGTTTGATATGGGCAGAGGTACTGATGTAGCCATCTTTGAGGTGAAGGTCAACATCGAGGGGTTGAGCAGGACCAGGTGAAGTGAAGAGGGAGAAGGTATTGAGGTTAGGGTGTCCTCACCCTCAATTCAGATCACAAAGATATCATCAATGAATCTGAACCAGGTTTAGGATTCTGGGTGTTTCGGAAAGATTCTTCTAGATAGCCCATGAATATGTTGGCATAGGATGGTGCCACGCGGATGACCATAGCTACACCCTGGATTTGTTTGTAGGTAATACCTTCAAAGGAGACGTAATTGTGAGTGAGGATACACTTGGTCATGGTGACTAGGAAGGAGGTTGTTGGTTTGGAATCCGTCCGGCATTGGGAAAGGTAATGTTCAATAATGGTAAGGCCATGGGCATTAGGGATGTTAGTATAACGGGAGGTGGCATCAACAGTGATGAGCAGGGCACCACGTGGTAAAGGAACCAGGAACTGTGGAGAGTCACTGGAGGAAATAATTGGTATCTTTTATACAGGAGGGTAAGTTGTGGGTAATAAGCTGAAGGTGTTGGTCTATGAGAGCAGAGGGGGCACAGGAAACGGCCACAATGGCGCGCCCTGGATGGTTGAGTTTATGGACTTTAGGAAGCATATAGAAGGTAGGAGTGCAAGGTGAGGAGAGCGACTGACTCCAGCAAGTTGTAGGTTTGAGAAGTGAGATGGACTCTGGGGAGAGGTTCTGGAATGAGTCTAAGGATTTGAGGACAGACTGGAGATCATGCTGCATTTCTGGAACGGGGTCATTGTGGCAGGAATTGTAAGTGGATAAATCTGACACCTGATGGAGTCCTTCTGCCAGGTAATCCTTCCAGGTCAAGATGACAGTGATGGAGCATTTGTCAGCAGGTAGGATCATAAGGTTGGTATCAGTTTTTAGGTGATGGATTGCAGTTCTTTCTGCGGACATAAAGTTAGTTTGCATGCTAAGGTTTGTGGGGAATGATGGTGAGGCAAGGTTTGAGGTCAAGAAATTCTGGAAAGTTAACAGGAGGTGATTTGGGGGGCAGTGGGAGTGGAGCACAGTAGGATGGAGGAGCGAACTGAATCAGGCAGGGTTCAATATTGGTCTCTGGTTGAGTGTGACTGTAGGGTTGGTGATGAATACGTGTTTTCTCAGCCTCTTCCTTATCCCCACCCAGTTGCCTCTCTCATCATGCACTGCTGTTCCTAGTCTGGCTTCAATTGTCAGAGACTGTGGTCATGTGTGTGCGAGTTACGTTTGCATGCGCGAGTGCGTGTCTTATGTGTCTGTCATCTATTTTTGACAAAGGCCTTGTTTGCCGAAAGCTTATTGTGCGACAGTCTTTTAGTTGTGCCTTTCTGCGACTCAGCACCTCCATTATATGGTGAGTAGCAACTATCCCTTTCATAATATTGTTACATTCCATCCTGGATTTTCCATTGTTAAATTAACACATAATTTTTAGAAAGGTGACCATCCTCAAATCTGTTCAAAACATGCCCTAATATAATGAAGCTAGAGTCCCACATTAGAAGAATACAAAATCATCTTTTATGATGTGAACCAGGTACTACTGTGACTAGTTTGCACAAAATTTTGGAATATGTTTGACAATGTGTAGCTGGTTTTGTTGGTATTTTTAGAGGATGTCACATTGAATTCATTATATTAGGATATTTTTTAAACACATCCAAAGATGGTCACCAGAGACCGAAATCAACAATCTGAAGCCAAAAAATTTGGTGATCACAAACTGGAATAATATATTTTACACTTTCTGGATTAATGCTTTTATCCACAGCCAAATCGCAGCATGTGATATCATCTTTTGCCATCAATATGTCAGGAGCAAAAATTTTAAAGTGTACTTACCTCAGTTCTCTCATGATCCACTGATCTCTTTCTTCTTTGGAAGTGAACTGACTACCACGGCCTTGTTTGGCATATAATTCTTTCCTTTTTTGTTCCTTCAAGGCAAGCCTGAGAACAGGAATACATTACAGTTACAAAATAATGAAGACAACATGTTGCACCACCTTAAAAATAAATAACATCAGATGAACATTATTGTATGTATGACCTGCCTTTACCCCAGAAATGAACTGTTGTTCAACATTCCAACAATAACAATTTGCAGCACATGCAAGCAATTTTACATACCATGGCCAACCCTGTTTTAGGGTATTATTAAGACCCTGTTTTGGGATTGTATTATAATTAATTGGTTCTTGCATGTCGAACTGAACCCACATTTTCCAAAGGGAACAGTACAACTGAGCTACAAAGATGCATCCTAATACTAGTGAATACCTAGTACCATCTTTGGAGGAAATTACACACACATGTATATAAATTTTGGATGTCAGGAAATTAATGCTTTTTGACAGACACATAACACTTGTAGTAAGTGGGTGCACTAAACTATGTAAAATTCATACTTGGTTAAAACATTGGATAATATACCAATAGCAAATTAAAAGAATGGTCAAAATGTACTATAGTGTCAAATGTTTTCAGTCATTCAACATCAGTTAAAGGAAGTATGGGAAATCAGTGTAACCTCTGAGAAAGCATCATCCAACAGTTTGCCTGCACTGAAATGGAGAAACAACAGGAAATATCTAAATCTGGATTGTCAGGAATGGGTTTGAACCTTATTGCTCATGGGTATGAAAGAGAGATTAGGAATAAGAAAGTACCTGAAAAAGCATACACATTAAGCACAGTCCTAAAGTGTACTGCACCAAGCTACTAGCTCTTGCATCATATTATTATGCAGTTGTATATTGTCTCTGAAAAAATAACAACATATAACTGACTTTCTTGGTCCAGCTGTAATGCCACAAGACTGTAGGGAATGAGGGAAAAGCTGCAGAGGATCGATGACTGGTAGCTGTCAATCTCTCTCAAAAACAAAAATCCACTTTCACGTGAGCAATAATTTATTTCTCAATGAAAAGACTCTCTTGTGAAATGCTGGCTATGACCATCAACTGTTGTCTTAACTCAAGAACTGCTTTTCAACATGTAGAGATACACCACAAGCAATAAGAAAGTGCAGTGACTGTGTGCACTATAGCAGTTGCACAGCACTGTTTCTTCAACGACAATATACAAGTCATGTTGAACATGTCAAACCACGCAATATGTCTGAAGTCCGCTTGAACATTAACTGAAGACAATGAGAACAACCTGTTCCCAAATTTCATGGTTTTAATGAAGTAGCCTCATAAATCATAAGAAAGGAACTGACTTAAAATGGCACGGGGAAAGGGGGGGGTTATACTCAGGAAATGGAATCATCTAAAAATAAGTCTCTTGCTTAATGTTGAACTGTCTTGGAGACTAGTTCTGAAAGTGGATGGAAAAGAAAGGTGTAGAAGAAGACAACATACACAAATATGGCTGCCACTTCCAAGACATTTTTATTTGGTACAACTCAGAAAACCATTAAACAAAACAAAACCGTTATGTAGCCAAACTGAAAAAGGGCCTAGTTTGACACATACAGCTTTCAGAACAACCTAGAATAGTGACAATATTTCACTTATTTATGCAGCAAGTGGTAGTGCCCAAAGTTGTTGAGTGTTGGAATGTCTACCTAAGTAAAACAATTCTAGTTTGCTTTAATACCACACAAACACATGAGCATTTCACAATGCCCTAACTGGTTTTAACTACCAGTGTTCATACTTAAACTAAAGGCACATGCTGCAGTATCTGCCTTTAGTCTGAAGATGACCACTGGCTGGTCTAAATGGGTTAGGGCATTGAAAAATGCTCAAGCAATTGTGTGGGATTCGGATCAGCAATTTAAAGGTTTTCCAACCAATGAGAGAATTGATTCATTGGGGCAACCTGTGAGAGAAGTGACACACAAGAGTGAAGATGAATATTGCACAACTGTTTCTGTGTACACGGAGAAACTATGTTTACATATAATATGAATTGCACTGTACAGTTTGTTATGTTCACTGTCATTAGTGTTTGTAACTATGTGTGATGGTAAATGATTAACATGAAAGTTGTATCCAGTGGTTTTTCTACAAATTTTTTAGCTGGTCCATCGTGATCAACTAAACAAGTAACAACGTTTATACAAACTTTTCTAGGTACAGTTTTGGCAGTAATGACTTAGCGAGATGTCGTTGCATGGATTTTGGATTCGTAATGATTAACAGTAACAGAAAGACAGAGGGGAAATTTTAAACTTTGTAGCAATAGGAGAAACAGATAGCAAAACAGGAACTAATGTGTGTTCCTAAGTTGTAATTCAAAATAGCTAGTTTATCTACATGTCAATTTTGAGATGTTGTAACTGATTTGTTGGGTCTAATTTGGAATGTTGTAATGGGTGAAACGAGCTGATAAAATACCAGTATCTAGAAATGGCAACATTTGATGAAATTAGAAAAGTAAACAAAAATATAACCAGAATGAGATTTTCACTCTACAGCGGAGTGTGCACTGATATGAAACTTGATTCTCTCAGTAGGTGGGATTATACTAGGCATGGCCTTCACCTCAACAGGAAGGGGAAGGGTAAATTGGCTGGGGAAATAGCAGGAAAGTTAAAGGGGGGAGGCACTGTCATGAGTGGTAAAATACCAGTGGTTATAGGATTCAGAAAAGACCCTTTTTTAGGGTAGGGAGGACAGAAAGAAAGCAAATTTTAAGAGAGGTTAGAACTGAGACAAACCTTCAGTTTGAAAAAGAAATCAAAAAACATAATTCCAGCTTATTACATCAGCATAAACAGCCATTGGTTAAGAATTTTCAACTGTCAGCAGATATTTTAACTCCACCCAATTTTAACTCAGACAATGTGAAATGTCAGCTATCTTTATTGCATCAAAATATTCGAGGACTGAGAAATAAAATTAATGAATTAACTATATGCATAGATGAATTAGAGTCTTCAAACCCAGCTGACATAATCTGCCTCTCTGAACATCATGTGACCACTGGTATAGAACTTTTAAGTGTTACAGGGTTTAGGTTAGCATCTCACTTTTGTAGATCAGAAATGGAGAAAGGAGGAGTTGCCACATTCATCAGGAACTGTCATAAATTTAAGAACATAGACATTCATAAATTTTGCCTAGAACAGCATATGGAAGCATGTGCAACAGAATTAGATTTTCACAAAAAATCTTTCATAATATTAAGTGTATATCGAGCACCTGCAGGTAACTTTAATCTGTTTGTAAACCACCTTGAAGCTGTACTGGCCCATTTAATAACCAAAAACAAAGAAATAGTGGTTGCTGGTGATTTCAATGTAGATTTCCTTAAAGACTCTCCGAATAAGAACTTATTTGAGTTAGTAACACTATCATTCAACTTAATTCCCACAGTAAAGTTCCCCACTAGGATAGCCACTTGCTCACAAACAGCCATTGATAATATCTTTATAGAAAAGTCCAATGAACAAAATTATATTACAAAACCAATAGCCAATGGCCTCTCAGACCATGACATGCAGTTCCTTCTGTTAAATGTTAATACTGAACAGGATATAAAATCTGTTAAATCTGAGCTCAAGAGGGTAATCAGTAAGCCAAAAATTGATTATTTTAGGACACTCCTCAGAGACATTCACTGGACTGATGTTTACAGTGCTCATGGCATGAATGAAAAATATAACATTTTTGCTAATAAAGTGCTTACCTTATTTGAACACTGCTTTCCCCCAAAACTTACCAAGGTTAGAGGAAAATCTACAAAGAAGCCATGGATTACTCGAGGAATAAGGGTATCTTGTAAAACAAAAAGAAAACTGTATCTGTCAATCCGAAACATTTCCAATGTTGATGCTATAGCACATTATAAGAAATACTGCAAAATATTAAAGACTGTAATATGGATGTCAAAGCAAATATATTACAAGGAAAAGATAGTCACATCAGATAACAAAATAAAGACAATATGGGATATAGTGAAGGAGGAGACCGGTAGGACCAGACATGAAGAGGAACAAATAGCATTAAGAGTAAATGATACATTGGTGACAGATGTGTATAGTGTTGCAGAACTTTTTAACAAACATTTTATAACTGTTACTGAAAAGATGGGGTTGTCAGGTTCGGTAGATGCTGCTATGGATTACCTTAGACCAGACATTTCAAGTAATGTCCATAATATGAATTTGACCCTCACTACCCCAACAGAAATAATGTCCATCATAAAATCTTTAAAATCAAAAACATCTAGTGGGTATGATGAAATATCAACAAAGTTAATTAAAGAATGTGATTCTGAGCTAAGTAACATATTAAGCTATCTGTGTAACCAGTCGTTTATCAGTGGAATATTTCCTGAATGGCTGAAATATGCTGAAGTTAAGCCACTGTTTAAGAAGGGAGATAAAGAAATAGCATCAAATTTCCGTCCAATTTTACTGTTACCAGCATTCTCAAAAATTTTCGAAAAAGTAATGTACTGTCGTCTTTATAACCATCTTATCTCAAATAACATACTGTCAAAGTCACAGTTTGGATTTCTAAAAGGTTCTGATATTGAGAAGGCTATCTTCACTTACAGTGAAAATGTGCTTAATTCATTAGACAAAAAATTGCAGGCAACTGGTATATTTTGTGATCTATCAAAGGCATTTGACTGTGTAAATCACAATATCCTTTTAAGTAAACTAGAATATTATAGTGTAACAGGAAATGCTGCAAAATGGTTCAAATCTTATATCTCTGGCAGGAAACAAAGGGTGTTATTAGGAAAGAGCTTGATACATGTCTATCAGGCATCATCCAACTGGGAACTAGTTACATGTGGGGTCCCACAAGGTTCCATTTTGGGGCCCTTACTTTTTCTTGTGTATATCAATGACCTTTCATCAGTAACATTACCAGATGCCAAGTTTGTTTTGTTTGCCGATGATACAAACATTGCAATAAATAGCAAATCAAGTGTAGTCTTAGAAAGATCAGCCAATAAAATATTTGTGGACATTAATCACTGGTTCCTAGCCAATTCTTTGTCACTAAACTTTGAAAAAACACACTACATGCAGTTCAGAACTTGTAAGGGGTGTCCCAAGAGTATATGTCTAACATATGATGACAAGAAGATAGAAGAAGTGGACAGTGTTAAATTCTTGGGATTACAGCTTGATAATAAATTCAATTGGGAGGAGCACACCACAGAACTGCTGAAGCGTCTTAACAAATCTCTGTTTGCAATGCGAATTTTGTCAGACGTAGGGGATATAAAAATGAAAAAGCTGGCATACTATGCTTACTTTCATTCCATAATGTCATATGGGATTATTTTTTGGGGTAATTCATCAAGCCAAGCTAAAGTTTTCCGGGCACAAAAACGTGCAGTAAGAATTATATGTGGTGTGAACTCAAGAACATCCTGCAGAAGCCTGTTTAGGGAACTAGGGATACTAACTACAGCTTCCCAGTATATTTATTCCTTAATGAAATTTGTCATTAAAAATATATCACTTTTTCAAACCAACAGCTCAATTCATGGAATCAATACTAGAAATAAGAATAATCTTCACAAGAATTTAAAGTCACTTAGTCTTGTACAAAAAGGTGTGCATTATTCAGGAACACACATTTTCAATAACTTGCCAGCAGCCATAAAAAGCTTAACAACCAATGAAATTCAGTTTAAGAGAAGCCTAAAGGATTTATTGGTGGCCAACTCCTTCTACTCCATTGATGAATTTCTTAGTAAAACCAACTGATTTGTATATAAGTACAACATAACTTCTGCACAATTTCAGTGCAGTAATGTGTTCACTGAAAATTTGTGTGTGTGTGTGTGTGTGTGTGTGTGTGTGTGTGTGTGTGTAAGTATAATCTAACTTCTGCACCATTTCAGTGCAGTAATGTGTTCATTGTAAATAAGTATTACAGTAGTTGTATTACATGTTTATTACCTCATAAATAAATAAAAAATGTTTTTTATTTTAAATTCAGTGCATTAGTATTTGTAAAATGACTCTTAGTGTTCATT
This sequence comes from Schistocerca americana, assembly GCF_021461395.2. Taxonomy (NCBI): domain Eukaryota; kingdom Metazoa; phylum Arthropoda; class Insecta; order Orthoptera; family Acrididae; genus Schistocerca; species Schistocerca americana. The sequence goes on from NC_060119.1 coordinate 476,924,969, forward strand.
AAAAATGACGATCATTCCACTTGGGACCTGTGGAATGGTACATTAGTTTATTTGTTTTAGTTGTAAATATTTGTCATGTATTGTTGTTTTTCTGACATGTTCCACATCCAGGAGGACCTCCTCACTACGGATCAATTGAAAAAAAAAAAAAAAAGACAGATTAAAACTGTGGGCTGGACTGAGACTTGAACTCGGGACCTTTGCCTTTCGCGGGCAAGTGCTCTACCAACTGAGCTACCCAAGCACGACTCACAGGTTCAATTCTGCCAGTATCTTGTCTCCTACCTTACAAACTTCATAGAAGCTCTTCTGCAAACCTCTGTGCTGGTTAATGTGATTAAATCGTTACATAAGTTAATTTTTGAAACAGTTCCAGATGACATGGGCTGCACTGAAGAAAACTTTGCCCAAAGATCTCAATAAGAAGAAAAGTTCTGTAGAGATTCACAAATTGCTGTCTCAATGGAAGAAGAAAGGGAAGAGCTTCTTTAAGAATATTTTCTGTAATTAAAGAGATTGCCCACCACACTCATACTGAGAATGACTCACTAATCCAATGTCTGACTGACAGGATAGAAGCCAATTCAGGCGCAAACCTGCTATTTTACAGCACTGGAATTGCGAAAGAGTTTAAAAAATAAATAAAAATAAAAAAAGAGACACTGCAAATAAGCTGAGAAATCATTTCCAAAAAGACTCAAGTAACTGAAACATTAAAATGCAGCTTGCGACCCAAACAGAAATAGTTTCAATTGTGGCACCCATGCCCATAATTTAAGTGATTACAACCACAAAAGCAAGGGAAGGAGATGCTTCGACTGCAAAGCATTCGGCCATATCTCATATGATTGCATACAGGAGAGATTAATCAAAAGGTGGCAATGATTGTTATCACAGCTATGACAACTATTAACTGATGTAAATTTAAAAAGTCCAAATAAGTAACTGAGAACACTAACTGACTGTGGCAGTCAACTTAATTTATTACAATAAAATGGATGCTCCAAAGACTGCAGGATACAGATGCTGCCTTGACAGGATTTGGGAACAATTCTTTCTCTCCACAAGGGTATTTTAAATTACCATTGAGACTGAAGGTCTGTAAATTAAAAGATATATATATATATATATATATATATATATATATATATATATATATATAAAAAACAAAGATGAGGTGACTTACCGAACAAAAGCGCTGGCAGGTCGATAGATACACAAACAAACACAAACATACACACAAAATTCAAGCTTTCGCAACAAACTGTTGCCTCATCAGGAAAGAGGGAAGGAGAGGGGAAGACGAAAGGAAGTGGGTTTTAAGGGAGAGGGTAAGGAGTCATTCCAATCCCGGGAGCGGAAAGACTTACCTTAGGGGGAAAAAAGGACAGGTATACACTAGCACACACGCACATATCCATCCACACATACAGACACAAGCAGACATATTTAAAGACAAAGAGTTTGGGCAGAGATGTCAGTCGAGGCAGAAGTGTAGAGGCAAAGAAGTTGTTGAAAGACAGGTGAGGTATGAGTGGCGGCAACTTGAAATTAGCGGAGATTGAGGCCTGGCGGATGACGAGAAGAGAGGATATACTGAAGGGCAAATTCCCATCTCCGGAGTTCGGATAGGTTGGTGTTGGTGGGAAGTATCCAGATAACCCGGACGGTGTAACACTGTGCCAAGATGTGCTGGCTGTGCACCAAGGCATGTTTAGCCACAGGGTGATCCTCATTACCAACAAACACTGTCTGCCTGTGTCCATTCATGCGAATGGACAGTTTGTTGCTGGTCATTCCCACATAGAATGCATCACAGTGTAGGCAGGTCAGTTGGTAAATCACGTGGGTGCTTTCACACGTGGCTCTGCCTCTGATAGTGTACACCTTCCGGGTTACAGGACTGGAGTAGGTGGTGGTGGGAGGGTGCATGGGACAGGTTTTGCATCGGGGGCGGTTACAAGGATAGGAGCCAGAGGGTAGGGAAGGTGGTTTGGGGATTTCATAGGGATGAACTAACAGGTTACGAAGGTTAGGTGGACGGCGGAAAGACACTCTTGGTGGAGTGGGGAGGATTTCATGAAGGATGGATCTCATTTCAGGGCAGGATTTGAGGAAGTCAATTGTTTCCTTCCATTATATTGATATGTCTGCTTGTGTCTGTGTATGTGAGGATGGATATGTGTGTGTGTGCGAGTGTATACCTGTCCTTTTTTCCCCCTAAGGTAAGTCTTTCCGCTCCCGGGATTGGAATGACTCCTTACCCTCTCCCTTAAAACCCATATCCTTTTGTCTTTCCTTCTCCTCCCCTCTTTCCTGACGAGGCAACCATTGGTTGCGAAAGCTAGAATTTTGTGTGTATGTTTGTGTTTGTTTGTGTGTCTATCGACCTGCCAGCGCTTTTGTTTGGTAAGTTTCATCATCTTTCTTTTTAGATATATTTTTCCCACGTGGAATGTTTCCCTCTATTATATTCATATATATATATATATATATATATATTTCCTTATGAATTTAGAAATGGTAGTTGGGAATGATTATCCACACTAGACTGAATTTTTAATAAACGTGGACAGAGTTACTATTAGGGATCTAGAAGGGAAACTCTTCTCATACGTATTAGTATAGTATAGCAGACAAACCAGAATTAGATACTGAAAGCTCTGTTAGTAAGGACCGACTGAAGATTCAGTAGCCAATTACACCCCACCAAATACAAAGAACAATGATGTCATAATGAAAGTTACTGTGACAGAAAGGAACCCACATACAGCAGACCCAAAAGCTTGTCACTAGGAGAGAAAGAAGTGGTTGATAACTAAGTCCAGGTGTGACCTGATCAAAGAATAATAGAACCAAGTTGAGAATATGCTAGCCATATCATATATAAAAAAAGAAAAATGGAAAGTATCACCTCTGCATAGACTGAAGACAAATTAAATGAAATCACAGTGAAAGGTCATAACCTACTGCCCCTTATGGAGGATTTTTAGATAAACTACAAAATGCCTGTGTGTTTTGCACACTAGACCCCACTACTGGACTTTTTTCAGATTCATTTAGAATAGGAAAGCTGAAAGTATTCTCTGTGACACACTCAGGCCAGTTATAGCTCAAGCAAATCCAGTTTGGATTATCAAATTCACCTGATTCAGTATTTTATAGACACTGCTTTTTGGGCAATAGCTCGAGATAAGGTTGTACTTATTTACATGGATGATATTATAATACCAGGGAAGCGCGAGGATAAGACACTTTAGTAGCTTAGTGTCGTTTTACAAGCTGCAGTAGAATATGGCTTGGAAATTAATTTTGCAATATGACAGGTAATGAAGAGAACTGTTGAGCTTAACAACAATGGAAATTCAAAGGTGGATAATAAGTGAAATAAAGGAAAGGCAACTATTCAAGTACAGCTCACTGATCGGTGACAGTTTGAGAGTCTGTGTAACTGTTTTTGTGAATGTGTGTACTTGAGAAAGAGATAGAGCTCAAAATCCAGCGTAAGCACAGTAATCTGTTGAGTGTTTCTATACACCACACATATGGGTGATGGTTTGCCTCTTCTTTATTTCACGAAATGTCAAGTTTCTTGGGAATGTTGTGTAGTGCAATAAATCCAACCTTCTTCTTCAGAGAAGACAAAGGCAGTTTCCAGAAATGAAATCCATTGCAGCCATACATCGTTTCCTGGGAATAGCTTCCTAAATCAGAAAGTTCATCTCAAATTACTCTACAACTGCCAAACCTCTGAGTGATTTATTGAAGTTTAATCAGGAATATGAAGATGAAGAATGAATATGACAACAGGCAACTTCTTCACATCCATTCAATCTGCCAAGAAACTTAAACATAAGAAAACATCATTAGAGGAAACAAGGAAAAAGATTTTCCGTGAAAATCCCAACTGTGTGAAGAAAAATAATTTCGACTCACATTTTATCATCATCTTGAATAAACTGGTCAGCCAGAACGCATCCTAACAGAATAGCTAGGGAACAATAATAAGAATGTTATTATTCTCAGCAGACCACATCTTAAAGTACTAGTGAGTGAAGAAGGAATGAAAACCCACAAACTGTTACCTTCTACTATACCACAAAGTATGATGTGGATGTCGTTGATCAAATGGTTCGTACATATTAAACTAAGGCTGTTTTCAGGAGATGGACAATGCACGTCTTTTATAATATCCTAGATGTCAGCAGTAAATTATGTGGGTCAACTACAACCAAAAATCAACCGAAGATTAAGGCACTCATTGTTTCACTGTTAAATCAACTCAAAAATGGGAAACAACAAAGAGAAGGACAAAAAAACTCATTGAACGAAGAAATGGCAGTAGAATAAATGTCTTGGCACATTAAAAATACAGGTACGTCATAAAAGATTTATTGCACTGGGGTCATTTGTTTACACAAAATGTTTGTATTTTATGTTTTATGAATAACATTTTACATTATAATATAGGTGATGATTTGAGAATGAACAAAAATGTTCTAAACTAACACTGATAAAAACATTATTTGTTAACTCTGATAGAAACCTTAAATAATAAATGTAGTGAGTTGCAGATCATGATACCAACACAATGCTGGAATTATGTAAAATGGAAAGATGTGCCAGACTGGGATGTGCAAAGGAAACAAGACCAATGATATTTGAGAGAAACACAAGAAAGTCACTGGACCAAAATTTGTACGAAAAGTACTAAAAACCACACAAGGTGAGATGTCAATGCTTGTTTCTAACAAGCGACATAGGTGAAGAAAAATGAACTTCAAAAACATGTCACATTTCTGGGTAGGCATGCAACACTGTGTATACAAAACAGTAACCTAAAAGTATCAGAACTTTGAGATAAATCTTTGACTGAATTGTATACTTGACATAAACAGAAAAATACAGGTTTTGCTTTAACAAATTCCTTTATCCAAATGTCATTAGGAGTCAAATAACCCCTTCCTGCAGTTACAGGATTATCACTTTTTCCGCTGTTCTAGCGTTAACATGCACACACATGCTGATCACTTCACATCGCAAATTTATTAGAAGAAATTATGAACTGATTTGTAGACAGACACAATGAACTGTGAGAAGATGCTGAACTACAAATCTCAAACAATGGAAAACCTAGGATGGGATAGTGGGCAGAACATTTCTTGTTTCAGGGCATGACAAGAGGTAATCCATTACCTCTGAAATGAGAAACGTCCTGTCCACTATCCTTCCCACCCCTCCCACAATGGTAGTCTGCCGTCCGCCAAACCTACACAATATACTCGTCCATCCCTACACAGCCTCTGCTCCCAACCCCTTGCCTCATGTCTCATACCCCTGTAATAGACCTAGATGCAAGACGTGTCACATACATCCTCCCACCTCCGCCTACTAAGTCTGGTCACAAACATAACCTACCCCATCAAAGGCAGCACTACCCGTAAAACCAATCATGTGATCTACAAGCTAAGCTGCAACACTGTGCTGCATTCGTGGGCATAACAACAAACAAGCCGTCTGTCCGCATTAATGGCCGTTGAAAAACTGTGGCCAAGAAACGAGTGGACCACCCTGTTGCTGAGCACGCTGCCAAACATGATATCCTTCATTTCAGTAACTGCTTCACAACCTGTGTCATATGGAGCTTTCCCCCCAACAACAGCTTTTCTGAATTGCACAGGTGGGAACATTCCCAGCAATATATCCTACGTTCATGTAACTCTCTGGCCTCAACCTTTGTTAGTCATTGTCTTCACCCATTCAGCCCCATCCCTGTTGACATTCTAGCACTGAAACCGCCCGGTCTTTTTACTTCTCTCCTTTTCTGCTTCCTGCTCCCCCTCCCCACCTCTCCTCTGCCCACCATCTAACCTCTCGACTGCACAAAGCTGCCCTACCCTCTCTCCGCCTCGTCCCAGTGCACTCCCAGCAGCACTTCACTGTCCGCCACCCCTACCCTACTATCCCTCTCCCTGCCCGTCCCAGCCTCCTCCTTGCCCCCATCCAGTTCCCATTCCCATCACACACTGGTGCTGCTGCTCGCAGTGTGGCTTCAGTTGCCAGAGACTGCAGTCATGTGTGAGTGAGTTGTATTTGTGTATGTATGTGTACGTGCACGTGGGTGTGCATCCATGTGTGTGTGTGTGTGTGTGTGTGTGTGTGTGTGTGAGATCTATTTTTGATGAAGGCCTTACTGGCTGAAAGGTTTATTTGTGACTGTCTTTTTGTTGTGCCTTTCTGCGACTCAGCATCTCCGCTATGTGATGAGTATCAACTTTCCTTTTCATAGTATTGTTGAATTACAAATCTATAAGACACAAGAAGAAAACCCTGACAACTTTAATGGATGTAGGAAGAAAGCTTTCATGTACAAAGCTTGACAATTTAAAAAAAAAAAACTCGAACTGGACCAGAATTAAAGTTGAACGTCAAGAACCTTGGTCCCTACCGAGTTATGAAAGTTAAAACAAATGGCATGTATGGCCTGTTACAAGAAGGTGGTAAACCACAAGGTCCTGGGACTACAACATGAGTGAAACTTATGCAACCCCAGCTAGGTGGCTAGTCATCATCAGAGCTGGGTGATGGTTAGAATGGTAGAATATTGAATTTGGATGGGGGATGACAGGTCTTCCCACCAACAACGCAAGCGATGCACTAGAGAAGATGAATAGTACAAGTAGTTTTTGTGTGTGATGGAGAAATTATGTTCACAGAAAATATAGGAGCTACTCTGTACTGTTCCTTTAGTTCTTTGTTTAGTCATTGTGAGTAACAAATGGCTTATGTAAAAGCCGGACCTGGTTTTTTTCCGACAGTTGTGACCAAAAATATAAAGAAGGAAAGAAAATAGTCAATCATTTAATCTACAGGGACAGTATATTACTGTTTATAAATCTGAGTATTAGGTGTCACTAACATATGAGCCATCTGCATGTTAAAATGAGCCTATATGTTGTAACATCTCTTATGTCACAGATTACTTTTAATACTAAATATAAATTTTAGAGATACAGAAAAAAGGAGTTCCATGAAGGACCCATACCAGTTTCGATTCTGTTTTTATGACTGCCAGTAAATGTTTTGTATTAATGACCATTAACAAAAGACTCTATGGAGAAACAATTACTCAAATACTGTCACATGATGACAATTTAGGCACGGTGGGCAGTGTACCTTTTCAATGTATGAAGTGCAGAGGATGAAAAATTTAGCTGTTGGAACAAAAACTCTCAGAAAAAGGGAAAGGCTGGAAGTTGTTTTGTCTACCTGCAAGATTCAAAAGTACTTTTTAGTTTGGTTACAGGTGATCTGGGACAGTGAAAGATGAAAAGATATAAGATTGTGTGCGAGTTTGATCTGACCTGGTAAAAGACCACTGAATAAAAAACATCAATCTCATACATACTTCTTTAACTCATCAAGTATATCATATTAAGCACATTTCACTTGGCACACTGGAATTCATAACAGTGCTAAAATTAAGATTTATTGGGAAACAACCAGTGGAAATCTGCTTGGCTGATAACCTAATTGAGAAGCAGTTTCCAATTAAATAAAATCTTAACAGTGTTGAACAACAGCCATGCTTCTGGAGCTATATTTTTATCTTTCCTCTGTTGTACATTGAGTCTCACTCTGAACAGGGAGACAATTGTAAAATCTGGTAAACATGTGCTACAAGTTCTTACCTACTTGATAGTGCAGTGAAGTATGAATTCATAACAAAGACACTGTTCTTTGAAAACTGAAAACACTAATGGGTTAATGTGCATGCCATGGGTATAATGAGTGTTATCAGAGAGGTATGTGTACCAGAAATTTAAAAATATTAGCAAACATTGCTTACTCTTTTGTACAGTCCTCCTCCTTTTTCTTCATTTCCTCATACTTTGGCTGTAAATTAGCTAATTCTTCCTGCCGGTGACTGATAGTGACTTTCAGCTTCGCTAACTCATTTTCTGCTCGCTCCTAAAATATTTAGGATTTTGAGAGGTTTCAATAGAATTATACATTAATGATGCTATGTACGAAAAACTTGTGCATTTCTCTCACCTTTGATGTATTGTCACCCATAACTTCATCAGAAAGATCCTTAATTGTCAGTTCCAACTTCGTTTTCTCTTTCAGAAGTTGCTGCTGATCTGCACTTAAAGTGTCCCTTTCTTCCTTTAGTGTCTGCACAATTTTCTTCGCTTCCTTTAAATTTCTTACTGCTGTCCTGATTTTCTCCTGCGCAACTTTCTGCTCAGCACTAAATTTTTTTTGCTCTTCCCCAGACATTTTACGCTGCTTTTCCATCTGTAAAATGGACATTAATAGGTATTAGTTACACTACTGTTCACACAATGGTGGACCAAATACAAAATGGATTTTTTATAAGTTTAACCTTCAGAACAATTCACACATACGAACTTATTTTTCTATGCAGCCTCCTGAATAGGTAACACATTTTTCCCAGCAGATATGAAGCTTCTTGATCCCCTTTTCATAAAATGAACATGGCTGTGGCACGAGCCACCGCATGAACACTTAAGACAGCACCACTGTCGTCAAATCTGTGTCCTTCGACTGCTTCTCTTTGTGGGCCAAACAAATGAAAACACAGGGTGATAAGTCTGATCTAGAGCAATTACTGAATTTTTTGTTGAGTTCGGGCAGCTGTGAGGGTTTGACTGTTGTCACAAAGCACAATCACATCCTAGACTGGAAATTCGTGCCTTTCTTGATTATAAGCAAATTCTGCAATAGTATGCAGCATTCATAGTATGATATTTGTGGAGAAAATCAACAAGAATTCCCTTAAAAAAAGCTGTTGGAAGAACCTTTCCCAAGGAAAGATGGTTTCTGGCTTTGACAAGTGCAGATTCATGCTTGTTGTGCCATCCCACGGTGTTTTTTTTATAATTATTTTTATTCTGGGCTGTAATGGAGCACCTATGTTTCATTACAGATCACAATCAGGTGCAAAAACTGTCCCCCTTCAGCCTGGTAGTGTGTCAGTAACAGTTTGCACACCTCGAGATGATGACATCAATGCTCTGTAATTTGAAGATTAGATACACACCTTAGGGACACTTTCTGAAATCCAAGGCTGTCAGTACTGATCGCCTGAGCACTATCACAGCCTACGCGAACCTTGTCTTCAATAAACTAGTTAAGAATACCGATATTCTCCTCAGTCATGCTAGTCCTTGGACAACGATGAGCTGCATCCTCAACTATTTCTTGTCCTTGTAAAAACTGTTTATGCCACATGTACACATGAGTCTTTCTCAGGGTCTTTTCAAAATTTTGGACAATTATAAGTCCTCTGCTATGAGAAACTTGATTGTAATGTGTTGCACAAATTGTAATTCTGACTAGAGAAATGTTATCATAATGTTCTAGCTGTGGAGAAAAAGGAGGATAATCACTGGAAACAGAAGCAACAATGAGCAGAGATTGCACCTCTTTCTATTTACAAAAAGGTGCATAAAACAAAAATTCCAGTCTGTATCAAATTCACCTTCTTAATTTGGGTTATTTGTGACTTAATTTAGAGCAATTCTTGTATTTCTCTTAGTATTTATCACTTAATTGTAAACAAATAAATGTTGTGTATTGTGACCTTTCAATTTGATGTCACTTAAGCACACTTTTCTCTCAATGTCACTGCTTATAAACTTAAACTATTCCTCAACTGGTATCAAAAGGCATTAAATATCATCTTTTCATCCCAATGACACTTCTTTTTCTCTTTTTCCACAATTTTCTTAAGCACTGTTCTCAAAATATATACTTTTTTTTTCTGCCACAAGCAACTTCACATGAAAGTCGTTATTTACAGTAAACTAAATTCATGTTCAAAACTATACAGTGAAAGCCCCCCCCCCCCCCCCTCTTTCCACTTTACTTAAAAAAATGGTGTAGACTATGGGAAAAATGTAACAATGGGATATTACTTTTTAAGAATATGTTTTATAAAATGTCAGTAAGACATTACTTGTATTAGACTTTAATTTTAAACCACCGGTCAGGACAACGAACTGCCAACAAGAGGTATATCTATTACCTCAAATCATAAAACTTACTACATTGTATGCTAAAAATGTTTTTTTTAACAAAAATATTTGAAATGTGGGATATCAGCTGGAAACAGGTGATACTGAATGATTATATAAGATGACAGAAGGAAGCAAAGAATTGTGTTTGATAAGTGTTATCATGATGTTACATGTATGTAGGTACGTAGCAGCATAATGAAACTTAATTCTGTATGACTTGATACATCAAGTGGAATGGGTAGTTTAATTTTATAGGTCCCAACCGAATTTTATAGATGCCAACCGAACCAGTATCTCAGTAATCACTAGGTGTTGTGAAAGCCTCACTTGTGTATGAAAATCATAATTGTAAATATTGCTGCTGTGCTTTTAACTTGCAGCAAGTCAAGCTGCACTTCAAAGAAGGCAAATGATTTCATACACATCGACTACTCATGTTGAAAATTGTTGTTTTTTTTATGTCACAATTTCAAGCAATTCAACCATCTCCGAATATTCTCTGAGGTCAAAATCTCATCTTTTCAAACAATGAATTATATGATCTTTCCAACTTGCTGAAGTTGGTGCCTTATTGTGAACAATGGAATTATATGGAGCATTATCCATAACATTCACTGATGGCCTTATCAGATTAGTAAAAAGTAGAGGCTGGAAAACGTTGCATCTTTCTTTGGTGAAATTCGCATCTATTTTTTGTGTATTTTGCATTTTTTAAAAATGATTAGAAGCACAATTTCAAACGTTGTCATATTACATGGGTGAAAATAAGTAAAGCCTTAGTTCTTTGAAACTGTCTGTTAAAAAAAGTGTCGACTGGGAACTTTTTGACTGTAATGTTTGCTTTTGTAAAAACTTCAACAGCTTTTCTTCCCCGAAATGTCCTTCCCCCATCCTCCTTCATTTGCCTGTATTTAAGCTATCAACAAACGATTGTTCTGTTGAAAAGCAGCAGCATTTTCCCACCAGTGAACTGAATGTGGCTTTGATCTAAGATGTCCTTGACATTTCTTGTCTTTTCCCACCCAATTCGATGATCATGAAATCTGTAAGATATTAATTTCCACCTTTTGTGGGCATTCATACTGTGTGACCCACACTTGACAACGCTACAGGTGGAACTGAGAAGGCACGATGCATAGAAGTAGAACTGAAAGTAGCCCAGAGAAAGAATTTCAGCAGAGTTGGAAAACAAGACAGATTTCGTTTTCAGTCGCTATAGTACAGAGTGCGGACACTATACAGTGGTAGACAGCCATGACCGTGAACAAGCTAACAGCAGCCTACACCCATGTTTTGCAAAAGCAGAACTGACACTTTGTACACTGATTGCCGATACGTTCTGGTCTTGTGAGGGTCATAACTGAAATTTATGATGGATCAGGATTAACCACTTCACTCAGTTCAAAACAGGAAAAGAAACCAATGAGCATGCAGCACAAGTTATTCGGAAATGGCTAACATGTATTTGCTTGTTGAGACTCCCAGAGTATTGTTAACAAGGTAGTTCAAGCCCAAACTCTAGTGGGGTTACATGCAACCACAGTTCAAAATATCCACTACCTAATCTGTCACGTTACAAGTGTCCACATTAACCTAAATTTTGAAGTTTACTTAACAAGTGTACACAATCCTCTGTTATAAAGTTCTAGGTCACAAGGCTGAACCCGATGTTATATTACACGGTGTACATCTTAACACTATGCCGTCCGGTGACACCACAGCAGTGTCATGCGCAAAATAGCGGTCAACGGCCGCCAACACCACAGAGGTGTCATGCGCGAAATAGCTGTCAGCGACCGGCAACACCACAGTGGTGCCATGAGCATAGTATTGCTCAGTGGCCTACGACACCACAGTGGTCTCGTGTGCATAGTATTGCTCAGCGGTCAACGACACCACAGTGGTGTTGTGTGCATAATATCGCTCCATGGTCGACAACACCACAATGGTGTTGTGAGCATAGTATTGCGCAGTGGCTGGCGTTAGCACTTCAGTATCTTTTGCATTCTGTAGGTGTTCTGTTTAGGTAACAATAAGTTGCACACGTTAACAAGGTTTTTGTTTTTATAAGTACCTGTGCCATTTCATCATGACAGAAGAAAGAAACAATACAATTAATTACGATGAATGCGTGGACGTCTTGTCCGGAGTTCAGGACGACTTGGCCAACTGGGAAGAAGACATCGGATATAAAAAAATTAAAGTGAAGCAGAATCGTCAGAAGATAGTGAAATACGTCCAGGAAGAATTCGGCGAACGCTACAGTTGCCAACTGATTCAGATGAAGACGACAGTGCACAGTGGTCGATTTACACTTTGATTTACGGGCAACCAATAACAAATTTGAAGGATCTCAGAGTCCAAAAATATTTCCCAAAGATACATAGAGCATCGAGGATATCATAGAATTATATATTGGGAACGATCTATTTGAATATATTAGCAACAAAATCAACAAGTACTACAGTCAAAATTGCAATAGAAGGAAACTGGATAACAAAAATGTCGAATTTGTTGATGTTACGGGGCCCAAACTTAGAAAATGGTTCGGGCTTGCTATCCTTATGGGAATTATTAAAAAAAGGCAAGGATTGATGTTTATTGGTCAACGAATGCGTTGACAGACACACCAATATTTTGCGAAACGATGTCCTGCAACTTCAGACAAATATTATCATTTTTACATTTTTCCGGCAACAACAAACTGGATAATGCTAACAGACTTTTCAAAGTGCAATTTGTAATTGATTATTTTTCCAAAAAGTTTATAGAAACTTTTAATCTAAGTCAAAACATCTCAACTGATGAAGGAATTATACCGTGATGTGGACGGTTAAATTTTAAGTTTACAATCTGCCGAAAATTATGAAATACGGCTTACTCATTCGGATGCTGTGTGAGTCAAGTACAGAATATATTCCCTCATTCAAGATTTATTCTGGTGCTGGACAGCCTTTAGCAAAAACAGTGATGAAACTATTGACACCTTCTTATGGAAAGTGGCATCACCTCTACATGGATAATTATTATAACAATGTAGAACTTGCAGAGAAGTTACTTGTAAAGAAAATTCAAGTTTGTGAAACAATACAGAAAAGTATAGGATTTCTGGAAAAATCAAAGCGCGCAAAAGTCAATGTGTTTGAAGCTTTTCATCAATGGAAAGGTGAAGTACTCGCACAGGTATGAAGAGCTGCAAAAACTAAAATGATACAAATGATCTCTACAATACATAATGACACTTTGACTGACACTCAAAGAAAATGCGGAAAAACCAATTACAGAATTAAAAAGCCTGAAAGTGTATTAGATTACAACAAATACATGAAAGTAATGGATCAGGCAGAAAAATATTTGAGTTATTACCCTATATAAAGAAAAACTATAAAATGGTCAAAAAAGGTTTGCATGTACCTCTTTAACTGCACATTATTTAATGCATTCCGTACAGGTCAATATTTCAATACAGAACACAAGGGTCTCCGATTTCACGATTTTTTATTGAAAGAGTGTGATTCGTGGATAAAAGCAAAACTTGGAGGTTGCCACTACATTATGTTCGTCTCATCATCATGTGGTTGACAGACTTCTCAGTCACATAAAGCAACACCAACTAATACTTATTTCCAAAATGAATAAATGAAAATAAAGAAACTGCCATGCATGTTCCAAAAACAAAAAAAGAACAATAACAAACCTAATGTGCAATTCTTGTGGAGTTGCGTTACATCTTGGAGACTGTTTTGCTGTATTTCATATGAAAGAGTAGTACTAAGTACCAAAGACAACAAATATATGAAACACACAAATTTTGTATTTATGTATGTATGTATGTATATCTTCGAAATTTCATGAAAGTAGGGGAACAGGGTTGCGATCTTATGAGAACTAACGATGAGATTAGTGAAACTTAACAATTTATAATCTCCCCATAATATCAAGAATGGCTGGCGACAAGCCAAGTAATCTGAATTAGTGCTGCCGGCACGAAGCGAATAAATTTGTACACGACGTGCGGACGGCGAAGTGTTAAAGAGACTTACGAAACTTGGAGAGGCAATAATCCATGCCACTGAAAGCAATTTTTCACTACTCAAGTGACTGCAAAAATGGGTTGGTAAGTAGTATCTCATGTACCCTACAGCCCTCATTTCACCCCGTCTGACTTCTATAGGTTTGAACCTATGAAAGACAACCGACGTGCTTAAATGTAGTAGTAAAATTCTTACAACATAAATAGTTGTGGACTGAATGACTTGGATGAGGTTAAATATGCTTTAAAATCCTGGATCAAGAGGAAAATCCTGAATTTTTCCAAACTGGTTTTGATGCCTGGGTTTGACGATGGCACATATGTGTACAAATGCATGGCGACTATGTTGAATGATAGTGTATAGAGAACAATTCAGGTTATGATCTGTAGTCATTCTGCTAAAAGTTTGTTATTAATTTTTTTCGCCAAAGGAGACATTACTTTTTGATTCATTCTCATATACGATGACAAATAGCATCTTTCTGGAAATTGTTCAAAGCTGTCATTGCTTCTTCTTCCTTAGCCACCTTTTGCCCTTGTCTGCAGCTTTGTTCTGTCATTTTCATCAGAATATATACTGCACTGTTCTTTCTCTATCATTAAAACAGTGTTCTTGCTTATTTCCAAAGCTGTTCCAGTCCTCTTAAAAACAACATTACAAACTAGACAAATGACAGCACTGGTTGATTGTAATGCATTCACTTTTATGTTTCAAATATGCACACGTTCATTTGGCAGTGCAGCAATGTGGCTTGTCCTACCTGCTCAAACGCAGTCCATCACTGGGCAGGCTTCCTGCGACCTCTATTATTATGATAATACCTCCAAAATGTGATCATTGTTTCATCGTATGTGAGAGGTGTTCAAAAGGAAAGCTATGAAACAATTCTGTGGGTATAGCTGAAGTCTATTTAAAAGTAATCACTAAATTCCCATACATAACTATCTACTGTTTCAGAAGCCGAAGGATTCCTTATTCACAGAATTCCTGTGGGTGTGACACTAAGCCACTCCTTCACTGTGTGCTTCAGTTTGTCGTCCGAGATGAAGTGCTTCCCTACGAGATTTTTTTTTTTAATTTTTTAGGACCAAACACATGGAAATCACAGGGTGACATGTCTAGGCCGTAGGGTAGATGCTGAAGCTGCTCCCACTTGAACTTGGCCACTACACTATGTGTGTGTGACTTTGGAGGCATGTGAACGCGTGTCATCGTCAAGTAGAAACACTCTCGGCATAAGCAGCCCAGGCCATCTGCTCTTGATGGACTTGTGTAAGCTACGTAGTGTCTCACAGCATACGTCACTGCTGATGCTCTTTCTGTGCTAGAGGAATTCAATGAGTATCGGACCTTGGAAGCTGAAACAGATGTTGAGCATCACCATGCCCCTGAGAGCACAGCTTTGAATTTTTTGTGGGGAGGTGACGACACAGCCTTCCACAGCATGCTGTCCTGCTTTGTCTTTGGCTTGAAGTGATGGCACCACGTCTCATCACCAGCTATGATACACTGAGAGAAAGTAGGGTCTTCATGGTACCAGGACAGGTGTTGCAGTGCTAGCCTCATATGCAGTTTCTTTGCACTTCGCTGAGCTTCTTCTGAATCCATGGCACACCCAACTTCTTGCAACCCAACCTGCTGTGAACAACTGTCCACACTGTTCCAAAAATGGCCCCAACATCACTGCCAATATTCACAATGTGACACGCAAATCACTTCTCACCATGTCGTTCATCTTATTGATGAGTTTGGGCTGATTACCATGTTTGTCTGGCTAGGGCTCTGGTCATCCACTCAAACATTCCCTACCTTCAGAAAAACAATCACTCCACTTTCTCAAGACACGAAGTCTCCCCCATATACGGCCACCATCCTTTAATGAATATCAGTCGATTTAATCCCCGTCCGCAGTCAGAAAACTAACTGCTGCTCAGTCATTGAATTCTGCACTGTTAACGCAATGGTATCCTCACATGCACTGCCAAGTCAAGCAGACACAACACACAACTGCCTGCTTTTCCTCTGTATCATGTGTCCATGTCTACACACAATCATGCTTAGCACTACATTCCCATCCCTAGATGTCTCACTATGTTGTACCACAGTGGCATATGCAAATTTCAACCCGATTGGTTGTTGTGACATTTTGTACCTTTTCATCTGAACACTCATTACACATTTAATGGATATTCCTATCAGAATTTTGCACAAGTGCTTCAGTTCTTTGCTATGAAATATTTTTTCTGGCTGCTGCTCTGTGAGTGGTTACTCACAAACAGATGTTAACATATCCCATTACAATAAGTGTTATCAACAATGCTCCACAGATCATATCAGTAATGACTCTGCCCCTAGACTTGATTTTCATAAATCGTAAATATCGTCCAATATAAGATTTTAGAGTCAGCCTCTCAGAATTTTATAGTATGGATCTTGAAATATGGCATCCCGGCTAAGACACAAGTTGAAAATATGGTCACTATTTTTTTATTTACTTAAATTTGCCATATTTCGTGACAGTACCTTTTCCGTTAGACGTTTGCAAGGCGATATTAGTCTTGGCTTCAGTTGTCTAATTATGATTCCACAATGCATCTTTGTCGGCTGCAGAAAAGACGTGGTTCAACGTGTTTGCCTCATTTTGGTGTTTCAAATACCATTTCTTCAAATGTAGTTTCTTTTTTATAGTTAATACAAAAAATAGTAACACAATTCAAAATTATTTATGACAGCGACCTTCACATTGTTCTTCCGTCAACACACACCAAGAGTTAGCTGCCGACTGACTATAGTCAAAGACGACTCCAATGTCAAAGATGTTTTACACAACACACAAGCTTCCACTTGTAATCAGTCTCTTTGCTATTCTTCGATACATTTACTAATAGTAATCAATATGCTTTCACTCTCAAAAACAGAAGTAAATTAACATATAATAAGGCAAATTACAATAAATTCTGACAAAAAATATAAGAAAACATTTACAATTCGGTATCGACAAATACGGTAAAAAAAATAACATCTCCCAGATCCATTACAACTGCTCCCCAGGGCTTTTGTTGTTATGGACACATACAACAAAATCCCGACCACACTCAGTGATGGATCTGTATTACACAATTAGTACATTAATGATGCAGTCTGATAACCTCTTCCAAATTTGGACTCTTTGAATCTGTGGACTTGTTACTGGCTGTTGTTGCAATGATACTTCCCCATCAATCTCATACACAAAAAATTAAAGTAAAGAAATTATTTGACTTGACAAATATATATGGTATAAAACATACATGAGAAATATTCTAACATACAGCATACAGATTGAAAATATTAGGAAGGTAAAACTCATTTCCTAGAATAAGATTTAATTTTTTTTATATTAATGTTAATTTCATTATGCTTACATATTGTACAGTAAAAATGATACTGGACATATATAGTGTAGTGTTTTTTATATATATATATATATACATTTGGCTTATATATATATATATATATATACATTTTACTTTGATTTTTTTACTCATGTTTTTTTCCTTTTGTATATTTTTTTGTTTATGATTTTCTTTTTAAAATTTTTTTTACACATTTTTTTTTTTTTTTTTTTTTTGCTTATTCTTTTCTTCTTTTAGTACAGCTAAAGATACATCAGTATTATCTAAATTTTCTGCAATTATTTATGTACACTTGCCTCTCTACTACAATATTACTACAAGTCACATTCTTGTGAAGAGTACTTTTGCTTCCCACAACATCAGTATAAACAACAATAAATTGCTCATATATCATGAGGCTTTATCTAAAATTGGTTTTGAAACTTATACCTTTGCATGCATGTCCTCACATGCATGCCTTCACCCACAGGGAAGACTTAGCTTCCAAAAATTAGAAAAATTCAGAAATGCTCATTATGGAGACTTTTTTTTTTATAAAAAAGTAAAAATAAGTCTTTTTCTCATTCTTTGTTACAACAGTGTTCTTTCATCAGTTTCAATTAACATGTGACTTCAAATTATTAATTTATACATGCAAATATACAGGGTGTTTCAAAAATGACCGGTATATTTGAAACGGCAATAAAAACTAAACAAGCAGCGATAGAAATACACCGTTTGTTCCAATATGCTTGGGACAACAGTACATTTTCAGGCGGACAAACTTTCGAAATTACAGTAGTTAAATTTTCAACAACAGATGGCGCTGCATGTGATGTGAAAGATACAGAAGACAACGCAGTCTGTGGGTGCGCCATTCTGTACGTCGTCTTTCTGCTGTAAGCGTGTGCTGTTCACAATGTGCAAGTGTGCTGTAGACAACATGGTTTATTTCTTAGAACAGAGGATTTTTCTGGTGTTGGAATTCCACCGCCTAGAACACAGTGTTGTTGCAACAAGATGAAGTTTTCAACAGAGTTTTAATGTAACCAAAGTAACGAAAAGCGATACAATAAAGGATCTGTTTGAAAAATTTCAATGGACTGGGAACGTGACGGATGAACGTGCTGGAAAGGTAGGGCGACCGCGTACGGCAACCACAGAGGGCAACGCGCAGCTAGTGCAGCAGGTGATCCAACATCGGCCTCGGGTTTCCATTCGCCGTGTTGCAGCTGCGGTCCAAATGACGCCAACGTCCACGTATCGTCTCATACGCCAGAGTTTACACCTCTATCCATACAAAATTCAAACGCGGCAACCCCTCAGCGCCGCTACCATTGCTGCACGAGAGACATTCGCTAACGATATAGTGCACAGGATTGATGACGGCGATATGCATGTGGGCAGCATTTGGTTTACTGACGAAGCTTATTTTTATCTGGACGGCTTCGTCAATAAACAGAACTGGCGCATATGGGGAACCGAAAAGCCCCATGTTGCAGTCCCATCGTCCCTGCATCCTCAAAAAGTACTGGTCTGGGCTGCCATTTCTTCCAAAGGAATCATTGGCCCATTTTTCAGATCCGAAACGATTACTGCATCACGCTATCTGGACATTCTTCGTGAATTTGTGGTGGTACAAACTGCCTTAGACGACACTGCGAACACCTCGTGGTTTATCCAAGATGGTGCCCGGCCACATCGCACGGCCGACGTCTTTAATTTCCTGAATGAATATTTCGATGATCGTGTGATTGCTTTGGGCTATCCGAAACATACAGGAGGCGGCGTGGATTGGCCTCCCTATTCGCCAGACATGAACTCCTGTGACTTCTTTCAGTGGGGACACTTGAAAGACCAGGTGCACCGCCAGAATCCAGAAACAATTGAACAGCTGAAGCAGTACATCTCATCTGCATGTGAAGCCATTCCGCCAGACACGTTGTCAAAGGTTTCGGGTAATTTCATTCAGAGACTATGCCATATTATTGCTACGCATGGTGGATACGTGGAAAATATCGTACTATAGTGTTTCCCAGACCGCAGCGCCATCTGTTGTTGAAAATTGTAACTACTGTAATTTCGAAAGTTTGTCCGCCTGAAAATGTACTGTTGTCCCAAGCATATTGCAACAAACGGTGTATTTCTATCGCTGCTCGTTTAGTTTTTATTGCCGTTTCAAATATACCGGTCATTTTTGAAACACCCTGTACGTACTTGGTTGTACAGGTAGTTTTGTTCTAACAAGCATATTCCAGTGGAGAATTTTTGTTCTAGATGATAATAGGTTATTTAAATTTTGAAATTATGATTTCTATTTATATAGTTTCACTCCACCCTTTTTTTTCCCCCTCTCTTTTTTTTTTTCGAAACCACTACTAGAGGATTATTATATGCACTGATACTCCTTTCTATTATATTACATCCTTCCATCTTTTTCAACTCTTTCTCAACAGCAGGTCTTTTTGATATTGCAATACTGTATGGTTTTATGAAAAATGGTTCATGAGGTTTTACCTGAAGCTCACACTGATAACCCTTTACCCTACCAGGTATGTCACTGAAAACATCACTGTATTCCCACAGCAGATTTTCTAACTGTTGTTTTTGCTCCCCAGATAAATTTTGTGTTTCTGAAATTTTCAAATTTACTAAATTCCCAAATTTAACTTCATCAGTATCAAATCTATGAGTTTCAATATTCTCCAATCTATTTTCTTTTAGTAAATTGATACTGTCAAAATTTCCATTACTCTGATCACCAAGTGTGTTCACACAATTTGTCTGAATGTATTCCCTTTCACTAGTTTCTATCAAAAGTTTTCTTCCAACCCAATCAAATGCTGTATTTACTTTTATTATCCAATTCATACCCAAAAGAAAATCCTCATTAAATTCCTGAATTACAAAACATCCACGTGTGAACAACTTGCCTTCAATTAATAATGTCACTAAAGCCTGGCTTTTTACCAATTTACTGCTCTTCCCAGTAGCACCTTTTATCTTTACCCCAACAACTGGCATTTCAACAAAATCTTTCCCCACTTTCAATTTCTTACTTAACCTTTCAGATATTCCCGAGATCTCACTTCCTGTATCAATTAAACATTTACCAATCCATGACCCAATTTGAACTTTTATGTAAGGACTGCAAAATTGATCACTTTTCTCAGAACCTGTATCCTCATGTAATAAATCACTTTCAATTTCCCCAAACCTATACTTATCAGAATCATATGGTATATCATTACATGTATTATTTGTCACAGTTATAAAATTTGCACAAAATACAAAATTGTCATTAGTACTCTCTATTATCTCAAATAGCCAAGAATTTTCATCCAAATCACATTGTATACTATTGAAGTACTTATCCTTCAGCTTTTCAAAAATAAAATATCTCATCTTTTTCCACCACTCAGGACATACGGTTTCACATACATTAATAAGCATCTTTCTAAAGTTCTTGTCAAAAGAAATAGTTTCACTGTTCAGCCATATATTCATAAGAAAAGTGTGTGTATCATTAGTATCTGTAAAAGCTTCACTTAGGTTAGAAGTTATACATGTGTCATCGTTATTTGTGTAGTCAGATTCTTTACCAACAACATCAAAATTCACACTTCACATACATCCAGCTTGTGAGCTTTATTCATCCTGGTAACATCCCTGGGAATTTCTATAATATTCTCACTATTTAATCCATTTTCAACCATGTGTATACCCAACTCCCTATTTAAACTAATGAAATACCTTTCCTCAACATCATCATAAATACCATTACCATCATTATCAACTTTATCATCAACATCATTATCATTACACATTTCAGGTCATACACATTCAAATTATCCTCCAAAATAATATTTCCCCTTTCTAAAGTTACAGATCCCTTTCACCAACATTTTCATTCTCACAGCATGCATTCTCTCTTTCATTTACACACATCTCTGAACTACTACAAATTACATCATCTGACAAAGTGTTGTTCTTTTCTGCCCAAGTGTAAAACTCTGTTAAATTAAATGAATCACAATTACTTTTATCTACTGTATGTTCTTGTGTACTGAAAATTTTATCTTTATCATCATTATTTTCCTCTTGAAATTTCTTCAATAAGTAACAACTAATGACCTCATGTGATAGCTTAGGTTTGGAACTGTCATGTTTGGGTTTATGATAGTCACATCCATTGGTCCTTTCATCATGCTCACCTTCTGCCTCAACCTTGCGGACCTTCAAGGGGGCGTCTACTCGTTTTTTATTTCCAGTTCCTGTTTGAACTGCTGATTGTGGTTCCGCCAATGTCTCTGATCAACATTTCTGTTCCCATTCCTATGCCAAACATTACCTGATTGTTGGTAGTTTCTATTGTACTGACCTCTAACAAAATTTCTGTGATTTTGATCCCTAAAGTGTTCTCCATTTTGTTGATTATTACCGCGAAAATGTTGTTCTTGTTTTGGATAAAATTTATGGTCCTTCTTTTGAAACTTGTTATATCCCCCTGAATTTTGACTGACGCCATGATAATTGTTTGGTTCACTTTTTTGAAAGTTGTCATTTCCCCAATTTTGACCATTACCTTTCTGAGTAAACCCACTGTATGTTCTTGTTGTTACCCTATCCAACTTTTCAATATAATTGAGAAACTGCTCTACATTACTATCAGGACAATGAACTAAACTCAACTGCATTGCTGATGGCAATCTTCTCTTTAAGGTATCAATTTTGATCAAGTCATCCAAAGGTGTTGTTAAATGAATAAGTTTTTGATTCACTTTTGCAAAATTGTTTCATGCTCCCATCTGATTTTCTATAGTTTCTCCCATTCAAAAATTCACTTTTGATTCTAGTTTGTTTAAGATCATCCCAAAATTTTTCCAGAAATTTTGATTCAAATTCTGAAGAGCTCATCCCCAAAGTTACAATTTGGTTTGCCCAAGTCAAAGCTTCCCCTTCCAAGAATTTTTTCACAAATTTAATTTTCATATCATCTGGTAAGTGAGGTAAAAAACAATCCTTACAATACTGTACAAAATCAACGGGATGTAAGGGTCCATCTACCGAAAAGTGCTTCACTGGAATATTAGATACAAGATTGCATGTGTTGACATTGTGATTTTTGCTTTGAAATTCAATGTCAAAACTTTCAATTTTTTCGCTAAGTTCTTTGACAGATTTTTTGTTTTCTAAATCATTGCACTCTACTTTTTTTTCTAGAGTAACCAAACGATTGTCAGTTTCTTGTTGTACATTTTTAACTAAAACTTTTGTATTCTCATCCAAATTTTTAATTTCCCCTTTTATCTCATTAAAATTAATTAAATTTCTTTCCCTATCTACCAGTAACTCATTATTTACAGTATTAATTTCACCGCTCAATTTAGCATCAATTTCATTTACTTCTGCTTCCACAGATTCAATTTTTTCCTCAACACTGCCAACTCTGTTTGAAAGATCACCCACTTGGGTATTGACTGCTTGGACTTGCAACAAAATGTTATCAATTTTTTCATCCCAGTAAGTCTTATTGTCGTCAACTGATTGTTTAATTTCTTTCGTGAAATTTACAAGAAAACTTTTTAAATCAAATTGATCGGTTCTTTCTGTTTCATTTGACCTGTCCTGATGTTCGAAGTCTATTAAATTACTACTTTCTACTCTAGGCACAATACTCTCGAAAATCTCATAAGTCATTGTGAAGAACAAAAATTTATACACAACAATACAAAACAAGATAAAAATATTGTTTTAAGAAAATACGAGGGTTTCGTGACTTAGCTGGAACTCTTCTACTGTTGCAAAACCACGTTTTCCATCCATGTGATTGTTGACCAAAATTCTTGAAGTATTTTCTTCTGTCGAAAATTATATTTTTTGCAGAAACATTTCTTCTCAAAACTTTTACTTCCCGATGAACACAAATACTGTAACACACATTCTGAAAAAACTGGTATTAACACACAAAAATTTTCTTCCTCATAGCACTGTTGAAGATCTCGTGAACACAATATCCCGGCTACAGTCCCCAGTTGAAATATGGCATCCCGGCTAAGACACAAGTTGAAAATATGGTCACTATTTTTTTATTTACTTAAATTTGCCATATTTCGTGACAGTACCTTTTCCGTTAGACTTTTGCAAGGCGATATTAGTCTTGGCTTCAGTTGTCTAAGTATGATTCCACAATGCATCTTTGTCAGCTGCAGAAAAGACGTGGTTCAACGTGTTTGCCTCATTTTGGTGTTTCAAATACCATTTCTTCAAATGTAATTTCTTTTTTATAGTTAATACAAAAAAAAATAGTAACATAATTCAAAATTATTTATGACGGTGACCTTCACATTGTTCTTCCGTCAACACACACCAAGAGTTAGCTGCCGACTGACTATAGTCAAAGACGACTCCAACGTCAAAGATGTTTTACACAACACACAAGCTTCCACTTGTAATCAGTCTCTTTGCTATTCTTCGATACATTTACTAATAGTAATCAATATGCTTTCACTCTCAAAAACAGAAGTAAATTAACATATAATAAGGCAAATTACAATAAATTCTGACAAAAAATATAAGAAAACATTTACAATTCGGTATCGACAAATACGGTAAAAAAAATAACATCTCCCAGATCCATTACAATCTACATGATGCATACCACCTTTCCTTCAGCATCTGCCACTGGATTGTGTTGAGGGCTTTCTAAGGGAGCTCTTGGACTTGTTACACAAATCTGTGACAAAGCAGACAATTCTTCTTTGAATCTGCATTATTCCTTCCAATAATCCCACTTATTAAGGGCACAGACCAATGATCTACACAACTTTTCTTTTCACCTATGTTATTTCTCTTAATACAGATTATCTCATATTATGGCACTCTGTCATCTCATTAGAGACTATAGTTCTTAACACTCAAAAATGTATTGCCACCATCCACATCAGACAATACCACAGGCACAAAAGTTATTTTCATTTCCTGATCACATGAAAATGGTGTACAGGAAGGACAACCATCAGCAAGCCTTCATTTTAATTTATTTGATTTACCCAACACAGTCATTTTACAAGTGGGATGTGGTAGGAAGATGTATGCTGTCCAACTCTTCTTGGGTTATATGAACTCGGAATTTGAATAATAAACCTCACAGTGATGCACAAAAACTCTCTTGTAACATCTGCTACTGGTGTTTCATAGTTGTCTATGTGATGTTCTTGTGTTCACCAAATGAACGCAATATAAAATACTCTGCTCCTTTGGATTTCATCTCCTCTATTAATCCTGCCTGGTGAAGGTCCCAGACGGACGATCAGTATCCAAGAATGAGACAAACGTAAGTTTTGTGAGGTACTTCTTTTGTAGATAAATTATGTTTCTTAGGGTTCGTCCAATAATCTCAGTCAGGCATATGCTTTTCCTATGGCTAGTTTTATGCCATTGGTTCACTTTACATCATTCCAGA
Organism: Schistocerca americana; assembly: GCF_021461395.2. Lineage (NCBI taxonomy): Eukaryota > Metazoa > Arthropoda > Insecta > Orthoptera > Acrididae > Schistocerca > Schistocerca americana. The sequence continues at coordinate 476,949,888 of NC_060119.1, forward strand.
TGCACATTCCTCGATATTGTATGGTTGGTTATATCTCCAGAAGATGGACAGCACGATCATATAACTGAACAATGACAGGTCTGTCTGCCTATTCATGTACAATACGTTACATGTATTTATGATGAAGAAGTCAACTAGTTGTTACTGAATCAAGCACCTATTCTCCCGAGATTGCCTTGCAATTTTCTACAACTTCATGCTGCTCCAACTTTTCTATTTACAGCAGTGTCAACCATGACAGCCGTATGGGCACCTGATATGTCTGTGCTATTTCAGTATAGTGCATGCTTGGTCTATTTAAGGAGGACATTAAAATTTCCCTCTCCACCACATAGAGTGTTAAGAAATATCAATCTAAAATCAACTGCATTTAAACCTTCAACCTGGTTCCAAATTAGATGACTGCAGTCAGCCATGTAAACAATGCTACAAATTGTGAGCTTTGTGAGTGTAAATTCAGCCCCTCCCCCCTCCCCAAATGATCCCACAGGAGTCCTCTAAACCCAGGGGAAAGGCATCATCCGTTGAAACATGAACAAAAATTGCAGCCTGCTACAACAGATGTGTTTGACAGTTGTCTTTAACTCCTCATCCAGTTCTCCAAGGCTTGATAGCTACCACCACCTGACCATGACCAACAAAACATCTAGCTGCTTGTAGACTTTATGAAATTCCCCTCATAGTCTTGTAAGCTTATAGTATGTTAGAAAGAACTAACTAGGCACGTGAAAGAATCCAAAGAACAGGTAGTATATACGAGGGCTATCCACAAAGTACATTACGTTTTGGAATTAAAAATAATTAAAGTATTGGAAATTTTTTTTATTATATACAGATGAAAGCCACACTTAAAAACTACTTTTCTACATATTGCCATTTAAATTAAGGCATTTATGGTAGCGATGGACGTGCTTGGAAATTCCTTCATCGTAAAATTCGGCCGCCTGCGCCTTCAACCACGTAATGACTGTCTTTTGGGACAGAAAAGGTGTGATTTTTGTGGATTTCCTGGAAAGACGCACTACAATAAACTCTCAAAGGTATTGCCAAACTCTGCACAACCTCAGAAGAGCAATGCAAAACAAGCACAGGGGAAAGTCGGGCTCAAAGCTCTTGCTGATTCACGACAACGCCCGGGCCCACACGACAAATGCCACTCGTGAAGTTCTCGAATCTTTTAAGTGGGAGTTGTTTCCTCATCCGCCGTACAGTCCCGACCTGGCACAGAGCGATTTCCACTTATTCCCAGCAATGAAGAAGTGGTTGGCTATGCAGCGTTTTGATGACGACGCACAGCTTCAAGAAGAGGTAACCACGTGGTTGAAGGCGCAGGCGGCCGAATTTTACAACGAAGGAATTTCCAAGCTCGTTCATTGCTACGATAAGTGCCTTAATTTAAATGGCAACTATGTAGAAAAGTAGTATTTAAGTGTGGCTTTCATCTGTATATAATAAAAAAAATTTCCAATACTTTATTTATTTTTAATTCCAAAACATAATGTACTTTGTAGATAGCCCTCGTACTAATGTAAGTAAACTAAATGCTTTGCATAAACCACTTCATGTGGCTGCTTACTGTGAATGTCGATGCAATGTTGAGCTAATTTTTCAGTGGTTACTGATTTGTTTAATCCAGGTGACACACTGGCACTTACGGCAACATGAACCTCCTGTACAAAATTCTTACACAAGAGACTAGTTCTCATAAACATACAAAATAACAAGGAGATATAGAACAAAGCACTAATTTAAAAAGCAGAAGGAGCAACTGGAGTTTAATGTCCTGTCACCAATAAGGACATTAAATACTTAGTAAATGCTTGGACCAAAGAAATTTTCAGCAGAACAATCCCACCATTTCCACTAAGCGATTTAGGGAAACCACATAAAATCTAAATCTGCATCGCTGGAGTAGGATTTAACACTTCCAGAATGAGAGTACAAGGTTTTAACCAAACACTGCCAACTTAATTGTTATCAAAAACTAATGATTTGCAGAAACCAAGTACTGGCAAAGCTAAACAGTAATGGATTTCTAAAATTTGTTTCAAGAGTGTTACCTTCTTGTACAAACTAGCCTGATGAAACAATAAATATCTTCTGCACTCAAACATACAGGTATTAAATTATGATAAACTTTTGTCGATAAAGCTAAATACTGTAAATAATAACCCACATTATCCAGTTTTTCACGGTTCTCTTTCAACTCCCGGTCATGAATAGTGTATTCAAGAGATCTTCTCATTTTATCCCACTTTTGATACTCTTTTAGTTCTTCTTTCTCCTCTTCCAAAGTTTTTAGCCGTTCTTCAATTGTCCTCAGAAATTCCTCAATTTTGTCCAGCTTGCCTTCAGTTTCTGTAAGAAGAAAATGTGTGTGTGTGTGCACCATCCTTACAAGATTAACAATAAAATGGATATTTCTGGAGGGGGGGATATATTTAAAAACAAAGATGATGTGACTTACCATACGAAAGCGCTGGCAGGTCGATAGAAACACAAACAAACATATACATACACACAAAATTCTAGCTTTCGCAACCAATGGTTGCTTCGTCAGGAAAGAGGGAAGGAGAGGGAAAGATGAAAGGATGTGGGTTTTAAGGGAGAGGGTAAGGAGTCATTCCAATCCCGGGAGCGGAAAGACTTACCTTAGGGGGAAAAAAGGACAGGTATACACTCGCACACACACACACATATCCATCCGCACATACATTGTCTGCTTGTGTCTGTGTATGTGCGGATGGAGATGTGTGTGTGTGTGTGCGCGCGCGAGTGTATACCTGTCCTTTTTTCCCCCTAAGGTAAGTCTTTCCGCTCCCGGGATTGGAATGACTCCTTACCCTCTCCCTTAAAACCCACATCCTTTCGTCTTTCCCTCTCCTTCCCTCTTTCCTGACGAAGCAACCATTGGTTACGAAAGCTAGAATTTTGTGTGTATGTATATGTTTGTTTGTGTTTCTATTAAACGCATCACTACATGCAAACGTCAAAAGATTCCTCAAATGATGATAAACATTTAACTACACTAAACATAATTTTGTATGTAATGGGAACTACTGTGTTTAGCCAATTATAAGACGACTTGAATGTAAGATAAAACAATGGAAAATCCAGGATGGAATGAAACAATATTATGAGAAAGGAAGTTGCTACTTACCACATAGCGGAGATGCTGAGTCGCAGATAGGCACAACAAAAAGTGTAGTTTCAGTTGCCTGAGATTGCAGTCGCGCGTGTGTGTGTGTGTGTGTGTGTGTGTGTGTGTGTGTGTGTGTATTGTTGAGGAAGGCCTTAATGGTCAAAAGCTTTAATTGTGAGAGTCTTTTTGTTGTGTCTATCTGCGACTCAGCATATCCGCTATATGTTGAGTAGCAACTTTCCTTCTCGTAACACTGAATATAAGATACCAATTTTAAGAGCCACATTGAGAAAGTTTTACTTTTAACATGCAGTGCAACAATAATTGAAATTTTTGGATGGAGCAATATACAAAATAAAGGCAACTACTCATTTAAACAGCAGATCAACGAATGGAAAACAGGAACATATTAATGAAAAACAGCATTCACACTAGTTCCCAGAATGAGATTTTCACTCTGCAGCGGAGTGTGCGCTGATATGAAACTTCCTGGCAGATTAAAACTGTGTGCCCGACCGAGACTCGAACTCGGGACCTTTGCCTTTCGCGGGCAAGTGCTCTACCAACTGAGCTACTGAAGCACGACTCACGCCCGGTACTCAGCTTTACTTCTGCCAGTACCTCGTCTCCTACCTTCCAAACTTTACAGAAGCTCTCCTGCGAACCTTGCAGAACTAGCACTCCTGAAAGAAAGGATACTGCGGAGACATGGCTTAGCCACAGCCTGGGGGATGTTTCCAGAATGAGATTTTCACTCTGCAGGAGAGCTTCTGTAAAGTTTGGAAGGTAGGAGACGAGGTACTGACAGAAGTAAAGCTGTGAGTACCGGGCGCGAGTCGTGCTTCGGTAGCTCAATTGGTAGAGCGGTTGCCCGTGAAAGGCAAAGGTCCCGAGTTCGAGTCTCGGTCGGGCACACAGTTTTAATCTGCCAGGAAGTTTCATATCAGCGCACACTCCGCTGCAGAGTGAAAATCCCATTCTGGATACATCCCCCAGGCTGTGGCTAAGCCATGTCTCCGCAATATCCTTTCTTTCAGGAGTGCTAGTTCTGCAAGGTTCGCAGGAGAGCTTCTGTAAAATTTGGAAGGGAGGAGACGAGGTACTGGCAGAAGTAAAGCTGTGAGTACCGGGCGTGAGTCGTGCTTCGGTAGCTCAGTTGGTAGAGCGCTTGCCCGCGAAAGGCAAAGGTCCCGAGTTTGAGTTTCGGTCGGGCACACAGTTTTAATCTGCCAGGAAGTTTCATTCACACTAGTTGTTGAACGCTAGATCTTTTTCTAGCAATATTACACTACTCTCTCTCTCTCTCACACACACACACACACACACACACACACACACACACACACACACGCCTGTGGTGAAGCCAAGAGATATCCTGCCTAGTTTTACTGATATAAAGTACCTGCCTAAAACAGCTAACATTATACCAATTCTAAACTTATGACATCATCATCATCATCATTTAAGACTGATTATGCCTTTCAGCGTTCAGTCTGGAGCATAGTCCCCCTTATAAAATTCCTCCACGATCCCCTATTCAGCATTAACATTGGTGCCTCTTCTGATGTTAAGTCTATTACTTCAAAATCGTTCTTAACCGAATCCAGGTACCTTCTCCTTGGTCTATCCCGACTCCTCCTACAATCTACTGCTGAACCCATGAGTCTCTTGGGTAACCTTACTTCTCCCATGCATGTAACATGACCCCACCATCTAAGCCTGTTCGCCCTGACTGCTACATCTATAGAGTTCATTCCCAGTTTTTCTTTGATTTCCTCATTGTGCACACCCTCCTGCCATTGTTCCCATCTACTAGTACCTGCAATCATCCTAGCTACTTTCATATCCGTAACCTCAACCTTATTGATAAGGTAACCTGAATCCACCCAACTTTCGCTCCCATACAACAAAGTTGGTCGAAAGATAGAATGGTGCACAGATAACTTAGTCTTGGTACTGACTTCCTTCTTGCAGAAGAGAGTAGATTGTAGCTGAGTGCTCACTGCATTAGCTTTGTTACACCTCGCTTCCAGTTCTTTCACTATGTTGCCATCCTGTGAGAATATGCATCCTAAGTTCTTGAAACCATCCACCTGTTCTAACTTTGTTCCTCCTATTTGGCACTCAATCTGTTTATACCTCTTTCCCACTGACATTACTTTTGTTTTGGGGATGCTAATCTTCATACCATAGTCCTTACATTTCTGATCTAGCTCTGAAATATTACTTTGCAAACTTTCAGTAGAATCTGCCATCACAACTAAGTCATCCGCATATGCGAGACTGCTTATTTTGTGTTCACCTATCTTAATCTCACCCAGCCAGTCTATTGTTTTCAGCATATGATCCATAAACAATATGAACAACAGCGGAGACAGGTTGCAACCTTGTCTTACCCCTGAAAATACTCTGAACCATGAACTCAATTTACCGTCAACTCTAACTGCTGCCTGACTATCTATGTAAAGACCTTTAATTGCTTGCAAAAGTTTGCCTCCTATTCCATAATCACGTAGAACAGAAAATAACTTCCTCCTAGGAACCCGGTCATATGCCTTTTCTAGATCTATAAAACATAGATACAATTCCCTGTTCCACTCATAACACTTCTCCATTATTTGCCGTAAGCTAAAAATCTGGTCCTGACAACCTCTAAGAGGCCTAAACCCACACTGATTTTCATCCAATTTGTCCTCAACTAATACTCGCACTTTCCTTTCAACAATGCCTGAGAAGATTTTATCCACAATGCTGAGCAAAGAGATACCTCTGTAGTTGTTACAATCTTTTCTGTTTCCATGTTTAAAGATTGGTGTGATTACTGCTTTCGTCCAGTCTGATGGAACCTGTCCCAACTCCCACGCCATTTCAATTATCCTGTGTAGCCATTTTTTTAAGACCTGACATTCCACTGTATGTGATGAGTTCCGACTTAATTTCATCCACCCCAGCTGTTTTATTGCACTGCAATCTATTGACCATTTTCTCCACTTCCTCAAATGTGATCCTATTTCCATCATCATTCCTATCCCATTCTACCTCGAAATCTGAAACATTACTGATCGTATTTTCACCTACATTGAGCAACTCTTCAAAATATTCCCTCCATCTGCCCAAGGCATCAACAGGATTCACTAGCAGTTTTCCTGACCTGTCCAAAATACTTGTCATTTCCTTCTTACCTCCCTTTCGAAGACTGCTAATTACACTCCAGAATGGTTTTCCAGCAGCTTGACCCAAGGTCTCCAACCTGTTTCCAAAGTCTTCCCAAGATTTCTTCTTGGATGCTGTAATTATCTGTTTGGCTTTGTTTCTTTCTTCAACATAACTTTCTCTGTCTACCTGAGTTCTAGTATGTAGCCATTTTTGATATGCCTTCTTTTTCCTTTTACAGGCTGCCTTGACTGTGTCATTCCACCAAGCTGTTTGCTTCATCCTACCTTTACACACTACTGTTCCAAGACATTCTTTGGCCACTTCTAGTACTGTGTCCCTGTACCTTGTCCATTCCTTTTCCAGTGACTGCAATTGACTACATTCAACTAACTGGTACCTTTCTGAGATCACTGTTATGTACTTGTGTCTGATTTCCTTATCCTGAAGTTTCTCCACTCTTATCCTCCTACACATGGACCTGACCTCCTGCACTTTCGGCCTCACAATACCAATTTCACTGCAGATTAAATAGTGATCAGTGTCATCAAAGAATCCCCTGAATACACGTGTGTCCCTCACAGCCTTCCTGAATTCCTGATCTGTTATTATATAGTCAATGATAGATCTGGTTCCCCTGCCTTCCCAAGTATACCGGTGAATGTTCTTATGTTTAAAAAAGGAGTTTGTGGTTACTAAGCCCATACTGGCACAGAAATCCAAGAGCTGTTTCCCATTCCTGTTGGCCTCCATATGCTCTCCAAATTTACCCATAACCTTTTCATACCCTTCTGTTTGATTTCCAATCCTGACATTAAAATCACCCATGAGCAGAACACTGTCCTTGTCCTTTACTCTAACAACTACATCACTGAGTGTGTCATAAAAACTATCTATCTTATCTTGATCTGTCCCTTCACAATGCGAATATACTGACACAATCCTAATTTTCTTGCTAGACACTGTCAAATCTATCCACATCAGTCGTTCGTTTACATATCTTATTGCAACTACACTGGGTTCCATTTCTTTCCTGATGAAAAGCCCTACACCCCATTGTGCTATTCCTGCTTTGACTCCTGACAGGTAGACCTTGTATTCTCCCACTTCCTCTTCTTTCTCACCCCTTACCCGAATGTCACTAACAGCTAAAACGTCCAACCCCATCTTACTTGCAGCCTCTGCCAGCTCTAGCTTCTTCCCAGAGTAGCCCCCATTGATATTAATAGCTCCCCATCTCATTACCATTTGTTTGCCAAGTCGTATCTTAGGAGTCCCTGGTTTGTCAATTAGAGGTGGGACTCCGTCACCTCCAAAGGTCCGAGGCATTTTGCTCTGATTGTTGCCAGCATCGTATTTATAGTACCAGGGAAGCAGGTTGCTAGCCTTACTTGCCCCGGGTCCCATTGAGTTTTGCCCCTAACGGTTGAGGGACTAACCGGTGGATTTGGTAGTCTTTGCCGTCTGAGCACAAAGGTGGCCACGACTCGGAATATGTCCGAGATGCCCAACCTTATTCCAAAGAAACTGGTATCCTGACTGTCAGGACCACTTACTTGGCCACTCATATGTTGCCCGTGGTTCATGAACTAGGACATGATACCAGGAACCCACACCATGAACCATGAAACTTATGACAGAGAGAAATAAAATAAATTTAAAAAAATGGTTTACATTAATTTTTATCTTTATTTCACTATTTCAGCAACAACAACAACTATCTACATAAATACACTTGATGCCACTGTAGCTGCACTATAGAGGGTACCTTGTACCACTACTGGCCATTTCCTTTCCTATTCCACTTGTGAACACAGCAAGAGAAAAACGACTGTCTGCATGCCCCCTCATGAACCAAATTTTTTTTACCTTATCTTCATTTTCCTACACAAAATATACGTTGGTAGCAGTAGAATCTTTCTGCAGTCAACTTCAAATGCTTGTTCTCTAATGTTCTTAACAGTGATTTGCAAAAAGAATGTCACCTTCTCTTCAAGGACTCCCATTTGAGTTTATGAAACATCTCTGATACTTGAGTGTAGCTCGAACTTACTAGTAACAAATCTAGCATCATATCTCTGAATTGCTTCAATGTATTCCTTTAATCTGAACTGGTGGGTATCCCAAACTCTTGCACAATACTCAAGAATGTACGCGGTCTCTTTTACAGATGAACCACAATTTCCTAAAATTCTCCCAATACACCAACATCGACCATTCACCTTCCCTACTACAGTCCTTACATGATCACTCCATTTCATATCACTTTACAACTTTATGCCTAGATATTTCCTACTACCAAATTCCAGTCACCCTTGACTATTAAATTTTCATCTCCCTTCACTATCTGAATAATTTCTTTGATTTCATCATGCATTTCTTCAATTTCTTCGTCATCTGCAGAGCTAGTTGGCATATAAACTTGTACTACTGTAGTAGGCGTGGGCTTTGTATTTATCTTGGCCACAATAATACGTTCACTATGCTGTTTGTAGTAGCTTACCCGCATTCCTATTTTTCTATTCATTATTAAACCTACTCCTGCATTACCCCTATTTGATTTTGTGTTTATAACCCTGTAGTCACCTGGCCTTAAGTCTTGTTCCTCCTTCCACCAAACTTCACTAATTCCCACTATATCTAACTTTAACCTATCCATTTCCCTTTTTAAATTTTCTAACCTACCTGCCCGATTAAGGGATCTGACATTCCTCGATCCGATCCGTAGAACGCCAGTTTCTCCTGATAACGACATCCTCTTGAGTAGTCCCTGCCCGGAGATCCGAATGGGGGACTATTTTACCTCCAGAATATTTTACCCAAGAGGACGCCATCATCATTGCACCATACAGTAAAGCTGCATGCCCTCGGGAAAAATTACGGCTGTAGTTTCCCCTTGCTTTCAGCCGTTCGCAGTACTAGCGCAGCAAGGCCGATTTGGGTAGTGTTACAAGGCCAGATCAGTCAATCATCCAGACTGTTGCCCCTGCAACTACTGAAAAAGCTGCTGCCCCTCTTCAGGAACCACACGTTTGTCTGGCCTCTCAACAGATCCCCCCCCCCCCACCCCCGTTGTGGTTGCACCTACGGTACGGCTATCTGTATCGCTGAGGCACGCAAGCCTCCCCACCAACGGCAAGGTCCATGGTTCACGGGGGGGTTCCCACTCTAACCCTTCCAAATTCCTCAAAACAAATTTGCACATGCAACCCAGTGTCGAAGTTTCATATGTAGCTCTAAGACTGTCCCTATATTAATCTATAACACAACGTAACAACACTGACCTCAGTAACAATAGTTTAATCTGCATATCTAAGATGACCCTGTATTTTTTATACCCCAAATTTTGGAGAAAACCTTATCTTATAATTGGGTAAACAGGTATTAACTTCTGGTTCCAACATTTTTATTTCTGGAAAACCTAAACAAAGAGAAGTTTATGTGATTTGTAGAAATCATGAACTAAAGGTTATAAGTTTCCGTACTGTCTAAGAAAATATACCTTTCAAAATGGCCTTTGACTCTTCCCTCCTTTCATCATACACTCTTGTGCCAGCCACTTCTCGTAGTAACTTCAACCTATGTGAATCTGGTGCTGTAGCCATTTGGTTAATCTAGAAATAAAATTGCAATAAATTACATATTATTTTGTCAAAATAATGTATTTGAATAAAGTCATATTTCAGAACCACCAAGAGCTGCTGATAACATAATTCTTCATTAACTACAGGTTTCAATCATCTGAGCATCTTCAGGTGTAATAAAATTTTTTACTGTACAGTTGGCATGGCAATGTGATATCAAATAAGAGTCATCCTGTGACAACGGTAAATCAATTATGCTGAGGATTGTGAGAGGATCACTGTTTTAATAAATCCATCAAAGCTACATAATACTTTATTTTTAGTTCCACACTCGGATTTGGTACCTTATTCCATTTTCAAGTGGACTTACATACGGTGAAAGCATATATCAGCAACAATTCAAATATAAGAGTACAAGACCAGTAAAAGCTTTTGTCAGGTGCACAGTTTTTCATTTTCTGTAACAACTGTATTGACAATGCTCACACTTATGATACATTACGAAATAACCTGTACTAGATATTCTATTGTATATACAGTTCGTGCACCAGAATACAGTTTGACACTTTAATTTTTAATGTGCTTCATTAATTACATTTAAACTGTTACAGACACAGGCTTCTTATTATATAGGACCATTTACAAATGTTATAAGATACTGAAACTAGTTGTGGAGTTCAAAATAAATATATGATGAAAATGAGTTAGTTTTATTACGACACAAAGCTTCTGCCAATAAATTATGTTTACTTACAGTCAGTCTGCTGGAAGAATGTGGAGCACATTGTATGGAGGGGATACTCTAGCTCCAATCTGAGCTCCGGAATTTGTTAAGTGTCACCATGGTGACGGTGCTGCACTGCCACTCCTATGACTCAAGGTTGCACATGGTGGCTCTCAGTGGCTGAAAAGTGTCTGTCCTGTGTCCATCATTTGTTGTGGATCATGATTTACTAATACACATTGTGTTAACAGTGCAATGTAAAGTGTCATATTGTTAATGTCAAACATAGATGATACGGCCTCTTCCTCAGACCACAGGAAAGTAGGCAGCGACACTACCTTAAAGAGCCAATCCTGTGAGCTCGAACATAATGTACGAGGGTGGTTTGAAAATTTCTCAGAATCACCACGAGAGGTCACTGCTAGCGTGACTTTTTCACATGATATTCATAAGACTGTTGTCTGTAAACACGTGCCTGTTGTTGTTCCCACACAGTGATTTGTGAAGATGGAAAAAATCGAGATTCGAACAGTGATTAAGTACTTCGTAAAGAAAGGTATGAAGGCAATGGACATTCATGCCGATTTCCAGAATACACTGGGGGACTATGCTCCTTCATATTCAACTGCTGCCAAGTGAATAAATGAATTTAAATTTCGTTGGGAGAGCTTATATGATGATCCATGCAGTGATCAGCCAAGATGTGTCACTACTTCAGAAATCATTGCAAAAGTGCACAAAATGGTCATGGAGTATCACTGATCGAAAGTGCGTGAAATTGCTCACGCTTGCCAGATGTCACCAGAAAGTGTTTCTCACATTTTAACTGAAGAATTAGAAATGAAAAAATTATCTGCAAGATGGGTACCGTGACCCTTGATGTTGGATCAAAAACACATGAGAATGGACATATCGGAACAATGTTTGCCCCGTTTTAGGAGAAATGAAGAAGATTTTCTGTGCCGCTTTGTGATTGCAGATGAAAGTTGGGTGCACTACTATATCCCAGAGACAAAACAACAGTCAAAGCAGTGGAAAAATGCTGACTCTCCACCACCAAAGAAGGCAAAGATAATTCCTTCGGCGGGAAAGGCCATGGCATCAGTGTTCTGGAATGCAAAGGGGATTTTGTTTGTAGATTATCTCCCCACCGGGGAAACAAACATAAAAAAAAAAAAAAAAAAAAAAAAAAAAAAAAAAAAAAAAAAAAAAAAAAAATGGAGAATACTATGCTAACCTCCTGGACAAACTGCAATGAAAGATACGCGAAAAAAGGCCAGGTTTAGCAAGGAAGAAAGTCATCTTCCATCAAGACAATGCATGCCCACAAACATGTGCCATCACCATGGCAAAATTACTCAAACTAACGTATGATTTGTTGCCACACCCGCCTTATACATCTGATATGGCTCCATCAGGCTTCCATCTCTTTCCAAAACTGAAAATTTTTCTTAGTTGACAAAGATTCACTTCAAACAACGAACTGATAGCCGGAGTTGACAACTATAGAACTTTTCATACCACCCTCATACAACACTATTCTGAGGAAGAAAGGGATAACAGCGAGCCCCTGAGTTGTTGCAGCACTGAGAATTGGAACAACCTCTGCGTAGAAAATTGAGGGACAAGTGTGGTGCAGAGCTATCAGAGCAAACTGCTGCTTTTTTGACCCCGGTAAAAACCAGAGTGTATGCTGCTAAAATGATGGAACTTCATAATTTTCGAGAGGGCACCATCTGACTATTACACATACAAAAAATATATCACCTGGAAGAAGCTGCTTTGGTTGGACAAAACATGGATGAATGCTGGTCATTAAAGGCTGACTGTGTGGGCTGCACTGTGCGAGGGACAACGAAATCTCCAGTTGGAAAAGATAGTGAGCTCATTTTTTTTTTATATACACTGGAACAATTCGTGGGTTTGTTACAAACGTTTTGTTGTTGTTTACATCAAAGAAATCTGGGGGCTACTACGAAAGAATTATGGCAACAAAATGTAAAATGTGGTTCGTACACTCTTTGCTTTCAAATATAGGAAAGAAATCCACAATCATATTTAATAATGCACCATATCACTTTGTTTAATTAAACAAAGCCCCTACATGCAGCAGCAGAAAGTGTCATTGTGGACTGGCTAGACAAGAACGGCATCTATCTGATAAGCAAATGTAAAAGGCAAAATTGTTGGAACTCGTGAAACAGCATACATCATGTATTATCATTTAAGACATTGACAAAATTGCAGAAGACAATGAGCATAAAGTGTTGTGTCTTCCACCATACCACTGGTATTTCAATGCAACAGAATTCATGCGGGCTCAGGTGACACCGTAAGTTACAGACAGAAATAAAAGTTTTAAGTATAAAGATGTCGCATTTTTAGTGCATGAGGCATTGGGCAGTATTACTCCCACAAAATGGAACATTATTTTCAAAAGTACATGGCACATCTTGGAATATGCAGGGCAATGAAAAGATTACTGCCACAAAGAGTCTTTGAAGACTGTGGAGTCTACTCTCCACCTTAACACGCAGGTAAGAAAAGCACCTACACATTAAAATATGTATCACAATACTGGAACATCATAATCTCTATTTTGTTTTAACATATGTTTCCAAACCTTTTCTTTTTTATTATGAAGGGAGTATGTTTCAATCCCCCAAAGCTGTCAACATTTTTTGACACTTTACTACTAAGGACCAGTAGCGGCTCTATAATTTTCTGGTGTGATATTTGTACTTGGGCAACTGACACACTGTGACATTATTTCACTGGCCTGTCTACAGTTACTAACTGCGTTTAGAGAGATTTGTTTACTACAATATTGCACATTAACTTTTATAATGACATATAAACAATTGCATTAGTGTATAACACTTTTTCCCCCCTTTGCTTGCTTACCTTTCCCTGCTTTACAATGTAATAAGGATTAGAACGTGAGAAACCAGCAGATTCTAGCAAATTCATCACATCACTTCTTGGTACTATTTTTTTATTCAAGAAGTACTGGTCCTTTTTAGCTCCAATCACCCGACGTAAATATACCTCCTCTTTATCGATCTGCAAGACAAATACAAACATTGCATCAATATACAGAACGGTGCTGCGTTATAAATTAAAAATTCATAATACTAGAGAAAGGAGCAAGTGAAAATCAAGCAAAGGCTATGTGTAAGTCACTGAAATTAGTTTGTTGTTGCAAGTTTTCTGTGACAGCACTAGGATGACATGCTGGAAGTTAACAGCCCGAGTCTGTGAAGCTATTATTTCATGTATAAACAAAATTTCTGAATCTGTGCCAAATAAGCAATTGCTTTTAGTCATTATATTGTCCTTGGAACATGATTTTGACTTACTGAAGGGGCCCCACTATTTTTACACCACTACCACTAGCTTATACGACAGTTGTAATAATCTATATCAGGTGTGGGCAACCTTTTGTTACCCGCAGGTCTAATCTGCATACTTACTTAAGCTCGTGGGCTACCTCGTCACGGGACATGCATAAAGGCAAAACTATAGCATCTGTGACATTAATGTTTATGGAGTAATGCGCCTATATGAATGGGACATGTCTCTCAATATGCCACACCAACAAATTATGCCTCAAAACGTGTGTGCTTTGGGAGTACATTCATTTTATGTTTACCCAGAAAACAGTAAAATTGATACCACTGAGAGGAAAACGAAAAACTGTGAAATACTGCGACATTGTATAAATCTGACACTGTAGACATTATGAATTCATCAAAGAGCCAAACAGAAGTGACTTGCTAGCAGTGTCCCTATCAAGTGAAAATCGAAAAACTATTTAACAGCATTCATACTTTTTAATTCAAAACCAAGAAAGACCTCCCTACCTAGTACCAACTACCTGGGTTATGCTACAGATAAGGGGTAAGGCAACCAACATTAGTTGGTACCACACCCCTTCTCTGGAGCATAGCCCAGCTAATCGGTACTAGGTTGGGAAATTTTTGTTTGTTTGTTTTAAATTAACAAGTACAAATGCCATAATACAGTGTTCTCATTTCCACTATTTAAACTCTAAATGACTTGACCTTGGGACATATCAACTGTATTAAACATCAAACTGGAAAAAGCAAACAACAGAATGTCAAACTGTCAAACTGAAAATATTGCCTTCACTCAGATAATACATGCTGATAATACTGAAAATACTTTGGTAGGCACCAATACTGTTCGTCAATATTTCTTGCCCTCAGACAATCATGATATTGATATACTGACAATAATACTGAATATGTGACAGCTGCTTAACTTCTGTTTCTAGCATTGTAGATGATAGGTATGAATCTTATTTTGTTAGCACTGCACACAATTGCTGAAAGTGCTCAAACCAGGATAGCAGAGCTCACTAAAACTTTTACAGACTGTACAGCC
Organism: Schistocerca americana; assembly: GCF_021461395.2. Lineage (NCBI taxonomy): Eukaryota > Metazoa > Arthropoda > Insecta > Orthoptera > Acrididae > Schistocerca > Schistocerca americana. The sequence goes on from NC_060119.1 coordinate 476,964,898, forward strand.
AATAAGAAAGCAGGACTCAAGTGACATGGTAACAGAGCTCCTAACACACAAGTTTGAGGGTACAGCATCCATGATAGCGAAGTTTATGGATAATACATTTTTAAACTGTGTGCTAAGCTTTCTGACAGACCACTGCAATAAACTGTACCTCAATATATGCCTTTTCCAGAAAATGAATGTTATAAATAGAAACTCTCAAAACTAAACACAAGAATACAGGGCAGCAAAATGTGTGAAATATGAAGGCTTCAGGGAAAAAACAGAGAGAGAGAGAGAGAGAGAGAGGGGGGGGGGGGGGGTGGAGGAGGAGGAGGAGGAGGAGAAGTGCCTTGCTTCCTGACAAGTCATTGAAATAACGTGTACCTCAAAATGCACCTCTTCAAGAACACGTGAATATTATCTTGCGAAGAGACTCGTGTGAAACACTGTAACTTTTGTCTAAATACAATACACCGAACACACAAATTCTGCAGGTTAATTTGCGCTCTGAGCCCGAATATTTAATACAGTGGTGTTCATACCTGGATTTATATCATTGACACAGAGTCTTAAAGTATTTTTTCACATTGCCATCTGATAACCTCATATGTATTTATTTACTTCCATGAGAGAGAAAATTGCTCACAAGTGTATGTTCTTATCTTCCTGACGTTTAATTTGTTCCAGTTGAAGGAATTTTGCCTTTTCTATGTCACAATTTATTGGGTAAGTAAATACAACAAATGTGCTTTCTGCATTCCTCACATGAAAAAATGTTGTGGCCAAATGCATTAACAAGGATTTCAGTTCATAAGCATATATAACATAACTAACATTTTCCTGGGCAGATATTGTTGGAAAACGATATGTTTTCAGCTCATATCTACATTTCTGACAAGTGCTTCTTTGCCTGAAAAGCTTCCAGATGGTCGTATAATTCATGAACTAACTGGCCTTGTTTCTAGAGTTTGTAATTGAAGCCATTTTAATGACAAAGCTCATACATCAGCTACTGGTTTCTCTCTGATAGCCATACAAGACCTTCTATATCTTGTCAGGGATCATAAAAATGTTTCAGCATTTTGCCATTGCCCAGCCATCCCACTTCACAATAGTAAGTTAACTTTTCAGGATCAGAGCATAGGTCATCCTAATACTGTTTGAACTGGTGGTGAATTAGTGTGAGGGGCTTTGTAAAACTAATGCTCATGGAACCACATTACTGATAATTTTAATTTTAATTTTGTCTTTCCGCAATTGCCCTGTAAGCTGCGTTGAACGATGTGTTTCACAAAAAGTGCCTTTTCACTTTATATTCCTTCATAACAGATAGTGATTCACTACACAACAGACAAACAAGTTTATCTTTGTACATGGTAAAGGAATAATCCCCCTGTAATGGTACTTTGACTTCCGCAAAGTTATAATTTATGATCGCGTACGCAGAAGAGCGCTGCACCAGCAACCGATTTTATAAATAATTTTTTTTTTTTTTTTTACTTTTGCGTAGTTCTTTGTTTTTAAGAACTAATGGATGTCTCTCTCTCTTGTCTTGATACGAAAGACGTGTATTTTTCCGCGATGTGTTGAATGTGCTTTGGTGAAAATTAAAATTACATTACAAAGAGATGTTGTTTCAACAGCTAATGAGGAGAAGATAATAAAAGGTAACACTACAATTGGCGTCCTGGTGACAGGACTTGCAATCTTCGGATTTGATACAAGTGCAGTTTGGATTTGATACAAGTTATTATAAATTTTGGACATTTTATCTAATTTTAACCACTTAATAGCATCAGAAAATGAATTTGGACTAAGTCTCATTCATTTCAATTGTAATGTTACGTGCATGAAATTTACAACAATATTGTTTTCCCTGTTATTAATTTGTGTTAATTTTCATTTTCATGCTGAGGAAATTAATTTGGTAAAAAAAAAAGGGAAAGGGAAAAGGATAACGTTCCATAAAATAATTTGCAGGGACGTGAAAGAAAAATTTTGGATTGAAAACTGTATATTTGACGCTACATTTGCAACATAAGACTGAAAAAAATTGGTGAGTACAGAAATTTACATTTTTTCCAGTTTCAAGTAGCCATCTGTATTTCCTTTATTCCGACCCATTTATTTCAAAATTATTTTTTCAAATTGTAGTTAAAATTGATTTACTACTATTATTGGAAATGGTAAGTGAAGAGCATATTCACAGTCATTTATTTGTGAGAGGGAAATTTCAGTACCACTTTAATAATTCAATTTCTAATTAGAAATCATATAGAAATATCCATTTCCATAAGAGAAATTTCAGATTTCAACATATCATATTTAAAAAAATTTTATTACCATTGGAAAATTTTATTTGCAATTAATTATGAAAATCGCAAGATGGACGCTAGACGCGTAGAAATTGTTTCCGCGGACGAGCTTAGTGAAAGTGACACATTGCAAAACATGTCCGACAGTCAAATGAATATTGAACTTAATAGGGAGAATGTTCAAGACATAATTTTACCGGATCGATTAAGACAACAACCCCTATATTTAAACAGATATACAGGCGAATGGAGAGTGAGTACTACGCGACAAAACGTGACATTGACAACGTCAACTTCAGAACCAGACATCAATCGGACACGAAAAAATGACGAAACTAAGACACAGGACTCTGACATGCTCAACCAGATTCTGAAGTTACTTGGTGACCAAAACAGAAAATTTGACACTTTAGACAAAAGATTTGACACTTTACACGAGAAAAATGACAATTTAAAACGTGACATTGGGAAATTTGACACTAAATTCGATGAACTGACACGGGACATAAAACAAAATTTTGAAAAACAATCGAGACAAATTGCCGACTTGACAGAAACCACCAGTAGTCTTGGAAGGAAATTTACTGACTTATCAGACAAGGTTACGAGACAAGAAAAGGTATTTTTGGAATTCAGTGACGAGACAAAAACTGACTAACAACAATGTAATGAGAAATTGTTAACAGTAGTTTTTGAACAACAGAAAACCAGTACCCAAGTTGACGAATTACGACAGTCACACAATTCCGTAAAAACAAACCAAGAACACTTAGACCTGATGATTACAGACCTTTCAGACAGATTAAATGATGTAACATTGGAGCAGAAATCCTTACAGGAAAAGTTAGAAAAGCTTGAAGACAGAGCAGATGTAGCATCTTTAAAGAATGACACAACTCTAGCAGAAAAACTTGTACATGAATGCAAATTATGTGATGATTATTTAGATGAGAAGTTTGAGACAATAACACAGATCATTTTAGATAAGACAAAGGAACAAGTAAAGGAAGAAACAGATAATATTCAGAAAGAGGTACGTCAACTTAAAGAGAATGTAATACCAAGTTCGTCAGTGATACCAAAACCCATAACAGACAACCAAAACATAAATGAGAATCATAATAATGCTAGACCCAGCACACAGCCGAAAATAGAATTACCAATGAGTGATACAAATCCCAATGAACCATTTTCAATGCTACCACAAGATCAAAATTACTATCAGACATCACCACATACTATGCACAGTTTGACACAAAATACAGGACCCATAATACCATCGGGAGTAGCTGATGAAACATTAGTACGACATGGATACTTTCAGACATTTTCATGTGATGAGAAAGACAAAGTGCATCCGATTGTTTTCATCCGCTCTTTTGATGGTAATTTCCCGAGACATTAGTTAGAAGCCGATAAAATTCGATATGTTACAAATTTGTTACGTGGAAGAGCAGCTAAGTGGGGAGCAGCAATTAAAAGACGATGTTTAACATTTGAACAGTTTGAACAAGCATTTCTTGAGGAATTCTGGTCAATCACAGAACAGCAAAGTTTAAAACGAGAAGTATACAATCCAGAAATTTACAACCCGAAGAAAGAGACTTTACGAACGCTACCTAGACAAAACATTATATTGGACAAAACCAGCAGATTTTCCAGATGTAATTAGAACACTTAAAAGCCACTTACCATTTCCTTATCGTGATTAATTAATAGGAGTGTCCGAGGACAACATAAAGAATTTTTTCAGTTATGTTGATGAGATAGATGTTGTTTACAGAGATGAGATCAGGAATTTCAATCAATTGTATCCGATCCATCCAAGCAATTAGCGTACGCACAACAGAAATGACAGAGGCTATTGGAATCCGCCTCCGACACCACAACAAAACACTCAAAGAAACAATTCACACTACACTGGGACAAATCCATTCAATATTAGGAGAAACAACTCGCAGCATTGGCAAGGAAACAGTAATTATTACTATAATGGTTATCCGAACAGTAATTACAATCAGAATAATAACAGTTATATTCAAAATAACAACAGAAGAAGGAACCGAAATTATAGAGATCAAAGAAGAGAGGATAACAGGTACCATCCAGGATATTTTCAGAGAAACAACATCCAAACATGTATTGCAGGAATAACAGTAATGACAATACCAGTTACAGTCATGGGCGAAATAATATGTGGGGAAGTCACAATGGACAACCGCCACGACACATGCAATACAGCAACCCTCAATTTGTACCCAACGGAACTCCCAATGCGACGCGGGGTAATGTCAACAACCAAACAGTGATACTTGGGTGACGCGCGACGGAAATGTAAATATTATTGAGTTGGGCAATGAACCCAACCCACAGAAACAACCGAATTTGCCGGAAAACGAACGACGACCGAGCTAAGCGCTCGAGTTACGGTCAATAGGGAGCAGAGCGCAACGGAACCGACGATTCGTTTTCTCCGATATGATGACAGTAAGAAAATAGAAAAAGAATTACATCAGGATGTAGATTTTAATAGTACCAGTAAAACAAAAAAGATTATTCAGGCTATAACACGAGTTATGATTGGTAGTTATGAAGTGGAAGTAATGTTAGATACAAAAAGCAGAAATATGACAGAGGTGTCAGGAAAGCACAAACATTTCAAGATGATGAGTTAGTTTTACTAAGAACACATCCTAAACCCACAAAACTGAAACATTTAAACAGGAAATGGCAGATCTTATACTCTGGACCATACCGAACTGCAAATATTCCACACCCTGGCTGTTATTCATTAGAATATCCATTAACACATAAACCCAGAGGTCTACATCCACACAGACATTTGAAAAAATACATACAGTAAAATGTTAGCTAATGAGGAGAAGATAATAAAAGGTAACACTACACCCCGTACATTTCTCCTGGAATTGGTGACAGCCAGTATCTACTTTTCTCTTCTTAATGCCACACATTTTGTGAACAAACTAAGTGAAAATGCATGGAAACTCTTGCACAAAATTAACAAACGACTAGCACAGAACTCAATGTGTGAAATGACAACAGATGACTAGTTTGTTCACCAAGTCATGGCCTCTGCTGCCATTGTTCAAATCGATGCATTTTAAGAGTAGTCTAATTTTTGTGCCATTGTTGCAAACTACCAACACCTGTATCTATCAATGTGGGGCACAGACATATGCTTGAGTTATCAGTACTGATCCAGAGGTGAAAACACTTCTCCCAAAATCCCTTCCAGGTGGTAAGCTGTTTGCTCCCTCTCCACTCAACACAGACCATAGCTTCATGCTCAGATCTGAAACATGTTTCTCTTTGTTGTCCAAATCCCGAGGCGGCTAAATAGCATTGCACACATGCGCAGAAAGACACTGGTCTGTGTCATGAGCTGCAAACAAAAAATCAGCCGAGTGTCGACAAAAATATCCCGAGCGAATGCCTTGTTCTCTCTCTCTCTCTCTCTCTCTCTCTCTCTGTCTCCCTCTCTCCCACAAATTTCTTATGTGGGTGAACTGGAACCAATTGCAGGTCGGATCCGACCTGTGGACTGCTAGTCCACCCATAATCTAAATACTGACAATCACATTTATAATGAATGTGCTGCAGAAACAACACTGGAGAACAACCAGATGCCATATCCCACATATACTTGTACTCAATGGGGGCCAAGGATGGTAACTGTGATGGCCAGGAGAGTTAACATCATCTCAGAGAGTGTGCCTGTTACAGTGAGAAGTGACACCATAATGGCATCTACACAAAGGGCCAAACGATTTCTGGATGTACACTGTTTAGCTTTCCCTCGACTAACTACATAGATATATGGTTATTGAAAACTATGGATCTTCAAAACATGATGTCCAAGTTATTCCTGTAGTTATTACCTGATGTTCTGATAGTTGCTGCTTCCTTTGCCAATGGCACACCTCTTAGTGGCCATCACTGACATGAAGGCAGAATCCACTGTGATTGCTACACAAAACTTTGTGCCATTCAACCCTTCAGTTGCTCCCCGTTCTACACTATTCTAAGTGGGTTGCGTGATAACAGGAAGACTGTTAACTGATACTGCTGCACACAGCCCAGTTTCCAACAAACAGTACTTGTTAGTGCAACACTGGTCCTAATTAGGGCTGTACTTCAGCAATGACTGCTAATTTGGTGAGGCGATCAAGATGTGGGTCTTTATGCACTGTCACTAAGAGGCAGAATGATGAATGAGTGCTCCATTCTTAGATAACTATTCATAGCATCAACACTGTTACCTCACGCCAAAAGTACTGACCAATCTCTGGGAATGTTTGAATGATACTGCTGCCGTGTGACTGAACAAACTATATAACTATCATGATTTCAGCCTTAAGCCATTATCAAGTACAACAATGTTGGGTGTAAGTAGACTTTGTTAAGTGATGCCATTTCAAGATCTACTGAACTGGGTATTGCAACATGTAGATAAGTACAAAATCACCAAACTGTATGGTAGACAGATAGAAAACATGTTTTCCAGCCATAAAACAACGGAGCCACACAATGAACATCGACACAGTACTTATATGTGCAGTGAACATTGTCTGAACATCCATTGTACTGCCTCGTGCCAACTATCCCATCAAAATATAACGTTTATTTGAATCACTGGCTTTACCTCCTAATAACTGCCACACAGAGATACAGTCTTTCTACATTAGATGTTCATTAACATTAATGGATTTTACAACAGTAGAATTAATTGTAATTCACTACCCAATAAATAGAACTAAAATGTTTGCAGCAATGGTAAACATAAAAACTTAAGGACAGTTTTACCTACAGAATTTCAACTCTACAAACTGAACTGCGTATACTTTTTGCCTACACTATATTTGTTCCTACAATACTGCTACAGTTTTCTATTCCAACACTATTTTCTATTCCAGAACAACTTTAAGATAATAACTTTACTCCTGGTAGCATGAAATACATTTCTCAAAAACACATCTGCTTTCTGTACATAGCACAGGTACACAACTGTATATATGAAGTCTGTGATGCAGCCAGCACAGATTATTATATCTATTTGTTGGCAATTTGTATCTATGCAAGACATTTGCACTTTTGGCTTTGAAGTTACCATTTGCATTAACAATTGGTCACAATACATAAGTGATTTTTATGTGCAAGTCGTGGCATCTAATGCTTCGGTTATTATTTCAATTTTATGTCAAAAAAAGTATATAAATTTGTACAGACTTACTGGTAGTCGTCCATCGGTATTGTCAAAAATAATCTCTACATAGGCATTCAGAACACGTGGACCGGTACCCTCATGTAGGAGAGCCTGCCTCTGTTCTGGCCTGAGATGAGAGAATTCATCACTCAACACGAACTGGATTGCTATAAAATGAAAACAAAAATAATTAAATCAAAAATTCAATTAATATTTAAACAACCTACAAAACATATAGTGAAAACCCATGGACATTCTAATTTACAAAGTCTGTTGCATCTGTCAATCATATTCATCATAATGTTAAGGTACAACTGTAGTCAAAATGATTAATTTAAAATCGACTATCACTGACAAATCCAACTCCACTTAAGACAAGGGACACTTATAAGTTTCATTGTCACAGGGAAATGCACATGATAAAACATGTGCTTGATGTATTTTGCATTGTAGCATTGCCAGCCTGCTCTTCGTCCCACACCACATGCTGTAGCTATTTTCTTTCCTTGTGGTCCACATAGAGACAAGAAAACACACAGGATCTGAGCTAAGATGGAAATGGGGGAAATTGACTCAATTCATTTCGTAATGAATGGTGGAATAGTTTCGAGATTTCACAACAAATGATCCTGGGTGCTTACACAAGTCAATACCCCTCAAGTATTCCCCTTACTTCAAATCAATACTAAATTGATATGTCTTTCTGTGTAGCCTGGCAGGGCGGGATGAGAGTTTGGTTTGTGAAGATACTTTTTTCCTGAAAGTGGGGGTATTTGCTGCTGCATCTTACAGACCCCTGCACTGGGTATGCACTTCCAGGGAACACTGTTTCTGCATCTCCCCCCCCCCCCCCCCCCCTCTCTCTCTCTCTCTCTCTCTCTCTCTCTCTCTCTCCCTCAAAAACTTCCAATACTCGGAACACAATCTCTGTAATCCATGATCATAATGTTTGTGTTTGCTTTATATCAGCCACAATTAACATTACAACAGAAAAACAACCACCACATATGTGGAATAACTCAAAATGATACAGGCAGATGTTGCAGAATAATGCTATTGGCTAATGCGTCATGTGCCACACCGCTGCTTTGTAATGCCACACCGTCTGCATTGTTACATGCACACTACTCTAGTGGAACTAATGTCCTAACTAACTTTTTCATCAGCAGTCGTTTCTTTGGCAGTTAGGTATCTACCTCTTCAACTAAACTGGAAATGTTCATTTCTCCTCAGGCACTAACCATGGCATTTCCCACACAAAGCAAGTTGGGATATTTTTACTTCCCCTCTTGTTTTGCCATCTGCCTCCTTAAAATTCATTTTTTCATGTCTGACTAATTGCCATTAACATACATGAGTATACTCTGCATTTTCATAAAAGAGGAAGGTTGGCCCTCAGTTTTAAATAATATAACACCAGATCTAATTTTGTGCTTCGTTTTATGTATGTAATTGATTTTCTAATTTATTTTGACTATTGCTAGTTTATACCTTTCATTATAGGGTGAAATCAGTATTTGTTTCATAACTTAAATTCTTTTGTTGACTTATAAACAAATATAAATTCTATAATAATTGTAAACATTTGGGAGAACAACTAATAGTGTTCTTTAATGATCTATTTGGCCGTATTCAAAAACATGTTAGCAAAGCCAGCCCTTAATCATTTCCAAAGTAATTACCAATTTTGTCCAAAGTATTGTCTGCATAACTATATCTGTTAATTTCATCATTTAAACAAATAATTCGGCCCAACTCTCATGGTAGAAGAAACTGTTAAAAAGAACCAATTTTTTGATACATGCAGTTAATTGAATAAGTTAAGTTTCAATTGTAATTTCTGTAAATTTAACATCAAACAATATAGTTTCAGTGCCTATTATTGTGAGGATATATAAGGGCCCAATTTTGGTCCCAAGTCAGTCAGTCCACGGCTGAGTTTCAGGCAAGAAACCCGAATTGGTTAGATCAGCAACAACGCATCCCCTTAACTGTGAAATAAGTGTAGTAGGCCATGTGCTAAAACAACGACTGTGTCTGTTTAATATGTACCATATTATGAGGCAAGAAATGTGTGGTTAGGTTTTCACTGCTCATAGATGTTCAATGGTAAACTATTGCAGCAGTATCTTGATGTTTGCCTGCGAACTATTAATGAGGCTTATCAAAAGTTAACCAATAGTGAACTGGCATATTAACTGTGTATATTGGGGTGTTGTGAACAGCGAAAGTGAAGAACTGTGAAACGCAACTGTGCACCTGTTGGCTGCATCATTTACAGTAGTCAGTATTGCACTTCCAACCCCCTCTTTTCAGCCAGTATCATTACTTAGTACACCAACACCGAGGACTATCAATGAAGAAATAAAGCAGGTGAACGTCACACAGTGGTTAAGCATTCAAAGTTTGCCTTTCACAAGTACATCTTTTGATAGCATTCTACTGTTGATGGTCTTCTGATAGGCGTAAGAAGATCAGGAAATGGTCATGTAAGTATAAATCACTGGTCACTCCACTCTATTCAGGAGACCCTAGAAAGAGCTCAATGGTAAAGAAGGGCGTAATAGTTATGTTGGTGTGTGTATTGTTCTTAATGTAGTGGGTGGGGGAGGGGGGGGGGGGAGTTTTCGTCTGGAAATTACTGTGAAACCCCTATTTCATGTTTTTGTGTGGTCCCTCACTTAAAAAACACAAAACAGAAAAATGCAGAATCAAGGAAAACATTAATGTACAAAAACACATGTGACTGGCATATACAGGGTGAGTCACCTAACGTTACCGCTGGATATATTTCGTAAACCACATCAAATACTGACGAACCGATTCCACAGACCGAACGTGAGGAGAGGGGCTAGTGTAATTGTTTAATACAAACCATACAAAAATGCACGGAATTATGTTTTTTAACACAAACCTACGTATTTTTAAATGGAACCACATTAGTTTTGTTAGAAAATCTGAACATATAAACAAATCAGTGCCGTTTGTTGCATTGAAAAATGTTAATTACATCCGGAGATATTGTAACCTAAAGTTGACGCTTGAAACCCCCGACGTTCAGTTGCGTGTTGTAACAAACACGGGCCACGGTCGGCGAGCAGCATCTGCAGGGACATGTTTACGATGATGACCGTGTTTACGAGTGTGGCTGTAGTGCACTGTTGTGGTTTGGTCTAGCTGTCGCAGTGTCCGCATGTAGCACTTACTGCTATTGTTATTCTGCATTCGTCTCCGCACGCACACCAACTGTAGTACACCGTGTTACCAGACGTCTGTGATAGTGTAGTGCTGTAGGAACTGTGACCATGGTGTATTCGAACTCTGAAAAGGCGGAGATGATACTCATCTATGGCGAGTGTTGACGAAATGCAGCTGAAGCCTGCAGGGTGTATGCAGAACGGTACCCGGACAGAGAGCATCCAACGTGCCGCACATTGCAAAACATCTACTGTATGCAACAGGTATGGTCGTAGCACGCAAACGGGTCTGTAACAGGCCCGTCACAGGAGAAGCGGGTGCAGTTGGTGTGTTAGCTGCTGTTGCCATGAACCCACACGAGTACACAGGACATTGCGAGAGCCGGTGGACTGAGTCAAAGTAGTGTCATGTGCATACTGCATCGTCACCACTTTCACCCGTTTCATGTCGCTACTTCAGCAATTACATGGTGATGACTTTAATCATTGAGTGCAATTCTGTCAATGGGCTTCAACAGAGAATGCGTTGCAGTTCTACCTGTTTACCGATGAAGCGGGTTTCACAAACCACGGGGCCGTGAATCTACGGAACATGCATTACTGGTCCGTGGACAATCCTCACTGGCTCAGACAGGTAGAGCGACAGCGACCGTGGACTGTAAATGTATGGTGCGGAATCATTGGCGACCACCTCATTGGTCCTCACTTCACTGCAGGGGCCCAAACAGCTGCAACATACATCGCGTTTCTACAGAATGATCTGCCAGCGTTGCTTGAAAATGTCCCACTGGAAACACGTCGACGTATGTGGTATCAGCATGATGGTGCACCTGCACATTCCGCAATTAACACTAGGCTGACCCTTGACAGGATGTTCGACGGGCGTTTCATAGGACGTGGAGGACGCATAAATTGGCCAGCCCGTTCTCCTGATCTTACACCTATGGACTTCTTTCTGTGGGGTACGTTAAAGGAGAATGTGTACCGTGATGTGCCTACAACCCCTGAGGATATGAAACAACGTATTGTGGCAGCCTGCGGCGACATTACACCACATGTACTGCGGCGTGTACAACATTCATTACGCCAGAGATTGCAATTGTGTGCAACAAATGATGGCCACCACATTGAACATCTATTGGCCTGACATGTCGGGACACACTCTATTCCACTCCGTGAATGAAAACGGAAACCACGTGTGTACGTGTACCTTACCCCTCATGGTAATGTACATGTGCGTCAGTGAAAAAGACCAATGAAAAGGTGTTAGCATGTGAATGTAATGTGCTGTTCCAGTCTCTTCTGTACCTAAGGTCCATCACTGTTCCCTTTGGATCCCTACGTAATTCGGTGCTCTCCGATACACACGATCGAACAGCGGAGGAGTGATACTCAAGCGTCAACTTTAGGCTACAATATCTCCGGATGTAATTAACATTTTACAATGCAACAAACGGCACTGATTACGTATTTGTTTATATGTTCAGATGTGCTAACAAAACTAACAGGGTTCCATTTAAAAAACGTAGGTTTGTGTTAAAAATCATACTTCCGTGCATTTTTTTATGGTTTGTATTAACCAATTACACTAGCCCCTCTCCTCACGTTCGGTCCGTGGAATCGATTCTTCAGTATTTGATGTGGTTTACGAAATATATCCAGCGGTAATGTTAGGTGACTCACCCTGTATGATTAAAAATCGCAATCCTCTCCAATACATTGTATAAAGTCTGAATAAGTGAAGGAAATTAAATGTACAACACCATGTTTATACAATAATTTGTGGTAATGAATCTAATCAGTGTGTAATAGCAAGTAAAAACTCATTATAAAATTGAAATTGATATCTGGCTACAAGGTAATTGAGCTATTTTCTGGCATGCTACAACCAGAAATTATATGTCAAAATAGATGTGTTTCTGAGAGGTCTTTCCTTTGTCTCACCCAGGAAAAAGCAAAAATTAATGAACATAGTGAATTAAAACAAAAATATCACAGCAGCTAAGTAGTTAAACCATAAGCATAAATGTGGACATCTGCTTAGTGACGAAATTTGTCACTACCATTGTTATTGGTTAATTTTCTTTCAAACCACACTTTAGATGCTTGCCACTGTCAAAGTGTTATTTTAGGCTTAATGAGAGAAATAGCAACATGAAAAAATGGGTTTACTTCCCCAATTGACATTACAAGCTCATTATATGTAGGCTCAGTGAATTTCTGTATGCTGTGTAAAATGTAAATTTGAAAGAAACTCGGGCACCACAGTATCGCTTCATGTCCTCTATCACTGCTGCCAATTTTTATGATCTATAGTGTGTGGTACAAAGTATATATGTGAGAAGTCTACGTTGTTGTTGCTATTGTATTGTATCAGATTTGAAAACGAAAAGTGTGCTACTGTAAAATCCTTGTTCCATTTCCGAGTGACATCTGTGCCATAGCACATCATTAGCACTTCACAAAATGCTTTCACCCCTATCTGCACTCCCGTCATTGGAGGGCCACTCACCCTCTTCACACATCCAGCAGGCAAGCTTGTCTTATGTTTGTTAGTGTGGTAGGGTGGGTGTCTTGCCTGTTGGATGACTTAGCAAGTTGCCAGCCAATAAAAGCTCACTAGCTGGAAATCTATGTCTCCTCATAACCAAGCAATTCTTCAAGACTCAGTGTTTAAATTTAAAAGGTTGACAATTGATATTGTTGCTGCGTACAGTACATTGGAAATACATGCAAAAAGATGAGACTGAGTTGTAAGCAGCACTAGAAAAGGTGGCGGCTGGTCCCCTTTGTCAAGTATTGGCTGGTTCCGGAACACTTCATGTCAACTATCTTGTTTTTCCACTGCTGCTGCAATCTAGCAGTAGTAGCATCATTGTTGCATGGTGAAGCTAAGTGTTGCAAGTTGTGCTGGCAACGCTGATCATGGATTACGTGAGCATTTCCTCTCTCACGTCTGCCCTTTCCACAACAGCCTAAAATATTCACTCAACTCCATGCCACACACGGAGCCAACAACTCATTCAGTCACATCAAATGTCAGTAGGAAGGAAACGGGATGAAAACAAGTGAGACGTCAAATAATAACTTACTACGAAGAAACATAAAATCTGAAAAATTTTAGCACTGATCTTATGGGTCTTTCACAGGGGCTGTGGATTTATGGTGTAGAATCACAAAAAATGTACAATCAAAGAATGTTAAATTGAAATTACACTGCAAGTGCATATATCCTTGACCAAATTTTTCCTCTTTCCAAAAACAATGTTATAACCGAAAATTTCTTGAAAGAATAAATTAAAAGAACACAGTATTACACAAAGTTTCAAACAAGAAAGTCTGAGCTTTTCAATAACTGCTCTAACAGAAACCATTTAAGCTTTGTAATAATTAAAAATACGTTAAGAGCAATAAGGCCTTCTGGTGGAGGTTCAAGCACTATGGCTCAGGACTCAAAGTGTAAATTACTCTATTTGGTTATCTTTTATATCTTTAAGCTTATTGTCTTTTGCTCCCTTTGCTCCAGCTTCTTTCGTTTCTATGCACTGCTCCTCACTTCATCATTTATACTTCAATCTTTGGTTTGACTTCACTTATCTTTTACTACTCAACTGTCCTCTCCAATGTTTCTACTATTTGTTCCCAACGTCCTTAAGCAGGACCACTACTGTTTCGTGTCCTGCCACTGCCAACGGTGGTGGTTTAACAATATGATACCATGAGTAACCAAAGCTGTTGTGAAGTAATTGTCATGATGTGTTGTGCCAAACCAGTAAACCCATATGTGCTTACTGTGTGATGAGCTTGTCCCCCCCACGTCTCACTGTTAGAAATGACCACATGCAGGGAGGATTTTGATTTTTTGTTTCCATGCATCCTTCAGAGAATTCGTTCAGGATGTTGTAAACAAACTAACAGCTGTTCAAGTTTTCAAAGAATGACTCTTGCAAGTATGTCCTGTCCTACAGTTTACCATTTGACTCAAGACACAGAATGGCAACTCTTACGTAATTACTGAGTATCCTTAATTTCCCAACCTTTTCTTCTAAATTATTTTGCCAGATGCGAATAAATCTGTTCCAACAACATGATCATAACAAAGAAAAAAAAATCTTCAGCTAAAGAAACCCAATTAGTGATCACATATATGCCAGCCGGTTTGTGACTTCTTATAAGAAACATATACAAAGTTAAATACCGTTACTTAAGAGCTATGAAATTGACTTACCGTAAAAGAAATTACTCTTCCCTGAGCCATTCCGCCCAACTGAAAAAAAAAAAGAACAAGTATTAAAAGTTGACTGAACACAACAAAAATTAAAATATGAAATACATACAGCCTCTGCTGAAAATATTCCTTCCTACCTTGCTCCAGAATTTTTCTTATACGGTTACATTTCACTGACAATCTAAAATTGTATTGGCTATTTGTAATCAAGAGGATGAAAAAATGGATCTAGGTGTATCTGGCAAAAATAATTCTTTGTAGCATCTAGACATGTCACTTTACATCCTTCCGCATGGAAGATCAAGTAGAATGGGCTTACAATAAAGAATGTTTGGGTTTGTGATTACACTGAAATGTCATAAAGTGACACAACAATTTAGCTTTAAAAGGAATAACATACCACTCAATGGCGATCTTATCAAAATACACGTTACAGCATCTGCATCACTAATTTATAACAAACATAGCAAATCTCAACTGAAACAACCAAAATAAGAGTATGATCACTGTTTTTCCAAATTATAAGCACAAAAACAACCTGTGACACAGCTGCAGTAGTTATGCTAATGTTTACACAGACTGTTCACTATGTTTTCTACATGTGTACCTTGCAAGGCACTACACACAGAGTTAAGACACAAGATACTAACTGTCCATTATTCCAATTACATTTTATGGGAAAGAAAGACGGTGATGAAGAAGATGAAGCCCATATGCTGCAGCATGAGAAGCAGGAAAAATGAATGGATAACATGGTGCATTACAGTACTTTGTGCCTATATAAACTGTCACCGTGAGTGAAAACTCCATTACTACAACATTTAAAAGAATCATCTACACTATCACAAAAGCAGAACACACATATTGTGAACTAACATTAAAGCACTCTCAGAATACATCAAACACTATCTACAGCATTATTAAAAGGACAAATAAGAACAGTGAGGCAAATGAAACTGTGTTTCTAGATAACAGCAGTTGCAAAAATAGAAACTATCTGAAATTAATTTGGGTATCAATTTCAATGACTGTGTCCTCATTATGGCAACAAACACTACACTTACTAATAACAAGCAAATACAGATTTATTAGATTTAATGTGGCAGAGGTTTTACACAACCAACAGATTTTTGATAATGATAGAAATTGAAGCAATGAATTACAATTTGTGACACAACTGGGACTTGAACATGGGTCTCCTGCTAACTAGGAGATGTGCTAGCCATTACATCACTGTAGTGTGATGGGTAACCACACCTGCATGGACTAAGTAAGTTCAGTGCCCTCCCTAATACCAATTTCAATTTAAACCTTCAGCCCATTTTCCCCTTCTCATCTACACCTAAGGTATGGCAGGATTTCCCCTTTACATACTGAGCTGGGGTACTATTCTAATGAGTCAGAGAGCCTCGGCAATAGTGTCAATGTGAGAGGAGGAAAATGGGCTTAGTTTTTTAAGCATGATAGTGTTTTTTTGCAGAGTATTAAAACGTGTGCTGATTTCATAGTTCCCCATAATCAGTCAAAACTACCTATCGTTTTAGTGCGATCCATAACAATGGAAATAAGAAATTTGCTTCTAAGTACAAAATCATTTGACTCCATCCAATATTTTCATTTTTTCCCTTCCTCTCTGGAAAGTGACATAGAATAAAATACTGCAATGGGACACCCACTGAGTGGCAACAGGCGATCTTTTACGATGAATCACATGTTTTGCTGCATCAGACAGATGGCCATGGGCATGTACGGCTCAATTGCCTGAAAGCAAACATGCTGCAACATTCATCAGAAGGGTCCAATCCAAAGGAGGGAGCATTATGGTCTGGGAAATGATTTCGTGACATTCCCTACCTTGTCATTCTGGAATTCACAATGGATCAACAGATGTATGCATCTATCCTTGGAGACCATGTCCACCCCTACACACAGTTTGTTTTTCCTGGCATGACTACATCTACCAGCAGGACAATGCAACGTGCCACACAGCCCACAGCGTACATGCATGATTCGAAGAGCACCAGGACGATATTACCATACTCCCATGGTCACCAAACTTCCCAGACTTAAACCCAATCGAGAATCTGTGGACCACCTCAACAGGCTGTAAGCAGCATGGATCCTCAAATGAGAAACCTAGCACTGTTCAACGCAGTGTAGCGGCACCACCATTTAAGATAGGAAAGTTAGATTCCTGAGCGCACAAGTCACAGCCAGGTGCGGGCCTGTTGACAGTAAGTTAACACATGCCAGAGGCATCCTGAGGCGAGGGCCATGGATTTAGCTGTCGGCTCGCAGGCAATTCTTGTAGCCGCGATCTTAACCACAGCACCAAAGAAGCAGGCAGCAATCCGCCCTGTGGCTTCCAGTGAGCAGCGCTGAAGCAACAGGGACACTGTCAAAACTCTGCATTTGTACACGGTTGGTACATCACAGTATGTTGCATGGGTCGATGAGGTAGCCCTTCGGCGCCAAGCTGTTTTTGCAGACAGCGAAGTGGCGTCTTCGGCACTGCAGGACCCTGTGACATGTACAGTGAGGAACGTGGCACTTTAGCTGGGAATAATAAAACACTTGAAGATCACGGCCGAATTTTAATATGGTGCACCCTGACAGTTTCCATCCACAACCTACATTTCTTCACCACATGCCAACATCTACATTTGGCAGTGACGGCTATATTTGGTGTCAGAATAGCAAGCATCATCTGCACAGTACGACGTTCGAGCCC
The DNA here is from genome assembly GCF_021461395.2 of Schistocerca americana. NCBI lineage: Eukaryota > Metazoa > Arthropoda > Insecta > Orthoptera > Acrididae > Schistocerca > Schistocerca americana. The sequence goes on from NC_060119.1 coordinate 476,982,572, forward strand.
ACCACCTGCATTACAGTCACAAAATGTGGTTGAAATGGGACTAACTGGGAACGGAAACAACACAATGGCAGAGTCAGGGACACAAGGTGTGTAGGAATCAGAAGCGGTATGGATTTTGTTGGAAAAGGTAGCACAATTGACAGCGGACAATGCGCAGTTGAGAAGTGAATTAACACCTAGGAGCGAGCGGGAAAGCGCATCTCATCAGTCGTCGTTGCCTAGGGAGCTGCACCAGGAGACTGAGCCAGCTGCCACAAGTCTGATTATTCCATTTTCTGGCAAAGCATCTGAAGATTTGGAGGACTTGGAAACTTCAGCTGTGATGAATGGTTGGTCTGATGAACAGTTGTTACATGTAGCGAAGATTAGATTAACGGGTGAAGCGAAGACACATGTAAGGTGTTCTCGGGCCTTAAGGAAGGCAGGACAGTTTAAGCAGTTGACGGAGGGGCTTTTACAGAGGTACAAGCGCTCAGTACTTTAGGGAGAGGTTGAGTACAATGACGAAGAGATGGGGAGACAACAGAGAAATTAACAAGTATACTTACGAGTTAGGTCAGAGCAATGAAGCAAATGGTATTCTGCTGCAGGAGGCCGAGCAAAGGGCACGTGATGTATTTTTGAGGGGGTTACCGGTGCATATGGCGCAGAAAGTGCGTGAAGGGACTCCGAAAGAGTTGTATTCGGCCATTCAGCTAGCAATCCAATGTGAGGAAATAGTCGTTGCAACGGAGGTACGTGATCGACAAACAGCGTTTACAGCGGGTATAAAATATTATGAGTGTGGTCATACGGGACATGTGCAGAAGCAATGTACCCAGTCACCGAAGAATAGAGGAAGGAGTGGAAATCAGCAGCATAGAGGATAGAGAAGCGGAGTTATTAGAGATGGACAATCGTTAAATGGCAGAAGGGGCCCAAGACCCACCTAAGGGAGCTCCCGACTAATTTCAATGCTACAAATATGTATGCAGAGGTGGCATGTTCAGTGGTAGGATCCATAGGAACTAAAAAGTTTAAGATTTTGTTGGACACAGGGGCGCTAGTGTCAGTGGCTACTAAGAGTTTAATGGGACGAAGAAGTTAGAACCACCACGTTATAGGCTGCACGGAGTGGGGGATAAGGAGGTCACACCTTTGGGGTCAGTAACAGTTGACTTTCACATAGGAAAAGTCTGATTTAATGCATGGATGGAGGTAGTACCAAGGGTAAGCAAGGGCTATGACATGATCCTAGGAGCAGATTTCTTGCATCCACATCATGCCAAAATTGACTACGGAACTTGGTGGAATGTTATTTCAGCTACAGGAAACTGTTGTCGATGCAGAGCTGTGGCGAGGGGCATTCAACGTAATGAACAAACCAATTGAGCCACATACATCAGCATTAAGGCTTAATTCGCATGAGTGTGTGTCTAGTGGCACTGGGAAGCCACTTTGGGTAAATGTAGAGTCAAACCTACCTGTGGGTACAGTATGTGTTATTGAACCATTGGAGGATAATGAAGTTTTGGACCCATTAGGTTGTTTTGTGAAACATAGTATTGTACGCGTGCATGAGGGAAACGACAGGCTAGTAGTCCCAGTGAACAAGGATAATTTTAGCGCTGTAGATGCGAATTTGGGAAAAGGAGTTTCAGTAGCGAATTTGGATGTACCAGACGACGAAGACTGGTGTTCGAGAGGTAGCCATAGTGATCAACCACTAACTGCTGATAGAACCGCATTGCGTAACAAAGTTAAGCATTTGAAAAGAGGCGAAAAAGAGCATATGGAAGAATTGTCATGGGAATTTAAGGATTTGTTTTTTCTGCAAGGGCCATTACCAGCAACTCCATTAGTTCAACATAGGATACCGACAGGGAATGAAGCACCTGTTTACCGTAAACCATACAGAATACCGAGGTATTTGCAGCCGATTGTGGAGGATTTCTTTGATCAGCAGCTTGCAAACGGTATTATAGAGCATAGCAATAGTTGTTGGGGAGCCTGCACTGTCGTTGTGCCTAAAAAGTCTATGGATGGAACTAAGAAACGCAGGTTCTGTTGTGACTACCAATACCTCAACAATAAGACAGTAACGGACGCATACCCCATTCCAAACATATCGGAGACTTTGGATCACTTAGGTCAGTGCCAGTACTTTTCTACGCTGGATCTGACAAGTGGTTATCATCAGTTAGAGGTGGCTCCAGAGGATTGTCCAAAAACTGCTTTCTCTACTCCTGGAGGTCATTACCAGTACACCAGAATGCCATTCGGTTTGAAATATGCTCTGGCAATGTTTCAGAGGTTGCTAGACAGTGTGTTAAGGGGTTTGAAACCAGGCAGTGTATTGTCTATTTGGTTGACATTACAGTGTTTTTAAGTAGTATGGAGCAGCATAGAAAGCGGTTAAGGGAAGTCTTTATGAAGTTAAGAGCAGCTCATTTGCCTGGAGAAGTGTTATTTTGCATTAGAAGAAGTGGAATATTTAGATCATATCATTAATAAGGACGAACTGCGAACAGATCCGAGGTTGGTACAGGCTGTAAGGGATTTTCGGGAGCCGAAAACAGTCAAGTGCAATAATTTGTCGGAATTTGCAATTTCTGTCGAAATTTCGTGAAGGGTTTTGCAGATTTAGCGCAGCCATTGACACGATTTTTATGGAAGAGTGTGAAATTTGATTGGACTGAAGAGTGTCAGAAAGCATTTGACAAACTGAAAGAAGTGTTAACATTAAGTCCGGTTCTTGTGTTCCCAGATTTTGAAAAGGAATTTATTCTAGCATGAAATGTATCGAATCAAGCATTAGGGTGTGTCCTTAGTCAGGAAATTGATGGGAAAGAACATCCTGTAGCCAATGAGTCTAGGCAATCAACAAATGCAGCAGAGAGGAGTTTCTCAACAACAGAGAGGGAGATGCTTGGTGTAAACCATGGAATCACATATTTTAAATGTTACTGATATGGGAGAAGATTTTGGGTAGTGACAAATCATGCTGCATTGAAGTGGTTGTTGGGGTTGAAGGATCCGTCCACTAGACTCGCTAGGTGGGCTGTCAGGTTTAGTTAATTCGACTATGAGGTGGCGTACAAGCCTGGGAAGAAGCACGGTAATGCAGGTGCAATGCGTAGAAAGGTGGCAAAAGTAGAAGTCATAGATTATGACCTAGCAGTATGGCAAGAACTACAGGACGCTGGCAACAATTGTAAATTGTATCAGACACAGCCGAAATTTAATATGTACGACGGTCTTCTGTCAGAGAAATGAAGTTAAGACCAAGGGTAGTAGTGTCAGCGAAGCTGAGATGAGGTTTTAAAAGAAGCACATGATCATGTGTTATCTGGTCACGGTGGGAGTAGAGCGATGAATAGGAGAGTGGCAGAGAGGTATTGGTGGAGGGGTAGGAAAGTAGATGTGGATCAGTACATCAAGAATTGTATACAATGTGCGCAGAGAGCAGATCTGAGACGGAAAGGGATACAGCTACAATGATTGCCGGAAGCGACATGTCCATTTTCTGTTGGGAATTGATGTCTTAGGACCTTTCAGTTGAACACCATCAGGAAACAGATTCATTCTGACAATAATAGACCATTTTTTGAGGTATGCGGAGATGGTGGCTACACCAAATCAACAGGCAGCAATGGTCGCGCAAGCGTTACCAACTTCATGTCAGATTTTATGAACTGTGTAAATTGTTGAACGTAAAGAAGTTGAGGATGAGCACATTGCATCCACATGCGAACGGAAGGACAGAATCGGTACACAGAACAATCGGGAAGATGCTGATTTTTTATGTGGATTCTTATCACCTTCAGTGGAACAAGTATTTGAAGCATATTGTATGCGCATACAATGCAAAAGTCCATACCAATACCGGTTTGTCTCTGTTTGGGGCGGGCAAAAAATGCCGTCACCGTTTGATTTAGTAAAGTGACAGAAAGGAAGGACTGATGTATCTGTACATCAATTCTTGAGGACAATTCAGGATGTTTGGAAATGGGTACAAAAGGTGAATATGAAGGCTTTGGAAAGGCAGGAAGACACAGTGAAGCGGAAAGGAAGTTTATCGCAGTACAGAGTGGGGCAATGGGTAATGCTATCCAGCCCTTATACGGCAAAAGGGAAAACGGAGAAGCTTGTCACGAGGTATCAATGGCCAATACCAAGTAGTTGAAACCACATCCCCCATTAATGTTAAGCTTCAGCTGCCAACTAGAACAAAGATAGTACACATTGGGCGGCTGCGATCATTTAAAGGTTGTCCGGATGTGATTCCAGGCATGTCACAGGAAGGGAAGAGGAAAACAGAGAGAGTGGAGAGAGGTGTTAAGTGCAGGGAAAACCACGATGATAGAGTACAGCATGATGTACTGTATGCTTTGAGATCCAGAAAGTAGTAGAGTATTTGTAGGTTTTTGTTTTCTTGTTATGTATCATTGGGTTTGCGTAGATTAATTACGCATTGTATTTTCATATGTTGTATTTGTTTTCGAGTACTGTGAGCCTGCTGAGGACAGCAGACTTTTTGAAGAGGGAGGAAGGGTGATGGTGATCACTGTCCTCAGGTCACTGAAAAGGGGAGCGTTGAGAAAGTTGGTGGAAGTAAAAAACTGAGGACGTATTGCTGATCTTGGCAGTTAACAGCCGGTATGCCAAGATGACTAGGGAGGAATTACGGAGCTGCCATAGAGGGAAGATAATGGTGTGTCCAGCCAGAGTGGTAAGCACCATTCCGGACACGTGCACGGTGCAGTTATTTTTAGCCAGGAGGAAAGAAATAGACTGTTCAAGGGACATCGGGAGCCAAAATTGAGCTTGCAATGTGTCGGGATGCATCGGATCTTCTCCACCTATGAAAATCTGATAGTAGTCGCGAGTTGTTTTAAACAGAAGTTGTTTTGTAGAAGCAAAACATATAGAGCTCAAGGGGAGTGGAATTTTAATCAATGGAACTGCGTGTAACATAGTACGAGACACCTTCCGTCTGCCAGCGTCAATTTCAGGAGTTGCACAATTGAATGTTACACAGCCACAGCTGTACTGGCCAGAAGCAACTTTAGAGTTTGTGCCAAGGCAGAATCTGACCTTGTTAAATCAAACTCTGGAGTCACGTCTGTTGAGATTCGTAAACCAGTTCATTTCAGAGCAAGAGGGGCACATATCAGACGAACAGCTTGTGCAGCATGTCGCTCAATATAGGGAAAGGCAATGACAAGTAATGATCGTTTTGAGCACCTCTATTCCAAGTGCCATCACAGCCTTAACTTTGTTGTGCGTTGTTTTCATTCTGAACAGGCGGAGAGCCAATTTCAAGAGGGAACCGACGGTAGTCCAAATCCCAGTGGACTGGATACTGAGGGCGTAAGACGGCTAGGCAAGGGATTGATCGAGCATTAAGTGGAGTGATCATCCAGTAAGGAATTTTTACATTTTGTCTCATGTCATGTGTTTAAGAGGACCAGACCACATCTACGTTTTCTAATGGTAGTAGTAAATATGTCATAAGTACGTGCCAACCCAAACAAGTTTAAGAGTAGTTAGAGATCGGAAAGGGGACCGGGTCTTTCTGAAGGGGGGAATAATGTAGTGGCACTACCGTTTAAGGTAGGAAAGTTAGATTTGGTGCAATGTTTCCGAGCGCACAAGTCACAACCAGGCGCGGGCCTGTTGACAGTAAGTTACGCTGACCAGCAGTTGCGAAGTAGAATGGAGGCCACAGGGATGTCGAACTGCTGAAAAGAGTAAATGCAGCGATTTGCATGGTGCAAGTTACAGGCAGAAGGGGCCCACTGGCACCATCTAGGTGCAATGAGTACGTGACTTGGAGCGGTGCATTAACAAAACAGAGGTGCACAGCCGCATATAAATAGGTGCTGGTTTTCTAACGAGGGGGATTCAAGTGTGGCAGTTCTCCTGGACGGTGGGGCATGTCACACCACCGGCTACATCAGCAGCAGATGGGGTGCCAGCGTTCCAGTCCACAGTGGGTTGCTGGTTCGACCCTCTGAGGCCAACGCGGGGTCCGTCGCCAGCCAGTGTTGGGCCACTTGACAGCCCGCTACCGCGGACAGTCTTGTTGGCTCCCAACACAAACGAGAGGCATCCCGAGGCAAGGGCCACAAATTTAGCTGATGGCTTGCAGGCGCTTGTTGTTGCAGCAATCTTAACCATGACGCCACAGAAGGACGCAGCGGGCCGTCCTGCGGCTTCCAGCAAGTGGCACTGAGGCAACAGGGATGAAGGCCGCTGATTCGGCTGCCGACCCTGACGTTGTCAAAACTCCGCGGCTGTACACAGCCAGCATGCCGCAGCACGTTGCACAGGTCGCTGAGGTTGCCCTTCGGCGCCAAGCTATTTTGCAGACATCAAAGTGGAGTCCTCGGCATTGCGAGACCCTGTGACGTACACAGAGAGGAACGTGGCACTATAGCTGGGAATAATAACACACTTGAAGATCATGGCCGAGTTTTAATACGGCGCATTCTGACAGTTTCCATCCACGTCCTACATTCCTCTACCACACGCCAACATCTACATTTGGCAGCGGTGGCTACAACAAGCTATAAGGAGCATGGATCCCCAAACGAGAACCCTAGCACTGTTCAATGCAGCACTGGAGTCACCATGACTCCATATCCATGTCAGTACCTTCCAGAACCAACTGGCTGTTTTCCTGCACATCTTGCAGCTGTACGCACTGCAAAAGATAATTGTTCAGGCTTCTGACAGGTAGTCACATTTATGTGACTGGACTGTTTATGCGCCACACTATCATTTTACTGGCACATTCGGTGGGACACACAAAGAAAATTTGTGAAATGTGTTGTGAATATATTAAGTGGTAAATTAAAATGTCATACCTGACGTTGATGTACTGTGCAAACAGCAAATATGTAGTAAGGGATAAAAGGTTTCCCTTTTATCATTTCGTGGGAGGTGTGTCAGTGAGAAAAAGTTTTGCAAGGATTTGACATTATGTGCAATGTTTGTTGGAAGTCACCAAGTGTTTTCATTCTCAAATACTGGATGAATATAATCTGGGCAAAGATAATTTGCATGCCAAGCTATGCTGCCACAAGATATGAACACAGTTTTTAACCTTAACTGTTGTCTTACTGTGTAAAACCCTTAATATAAGGCTATACCTCTTAATGAGTAGATTATGGCAGCATTTCAAATTTTTAAATTTCGCCTTCATTACCTGAAATATTGAAAATAAAATTTTTGTTACCCCTGGAAGCCATCAGATAGCCAACGGGGATTGTTCAGCAGGCTAGGTGTTTAACTATCTTCAGGAAAAATGCAGAAAAAAGCTCTCATTCAGCAAAAGTAAACAATAAGAATATGGTGTGAAGTAGATAAAGTGATGTCATACACAGGCCTCTTCCAACATCTATATGGAAATAATTTCCATACATACACTCATGCTCATAAATTAAGGATAATTGCAGAATGTGGTGCCACACAACGTGGCACTACACAAAACTGGCACTAATAGCATAAGCACATAGGGAACACACATGACACATATCTGTAAGTCCACGGTATTGCTGATAAGTTGAGAAAACCGTCCTGAACACATGTGCTACAAAACGCCACTGTTTCCTGCACACGTACCCCGACATCAATACGGGATATGATCACCATGCACACGTACACAGGCCGCACAGTGGGTTGGCATACTCTGGATCAGGTGGTCGAGCAGCTGCTGGGGTATAGCCTCCCATTCTTGCACCAGTGCCTGTCGGAGCTCCTGAAGTGTCCTAAAGGTTTGAAGACATGCAGCGATAAGCCGACCAAGAGCATCCCAGACTTGCTCGGAGGGGTTTAGGTCTGGAGAACAGGCAGGCCACTTCATTCACCTGATATCTTCTGTTTCAAGGTACTCCTCCACGATGGCAGCTTGGTGGGGCCGTGCGTTATCATCCATCAGGAGGAAGGTGGGACCTACTGACCCCTGAAAAGGCAGACATACTGGTGCAAAATGACGTCCCGATGCACCTGATCTGTTACAGTTCCTCTGTCAAAGACATGCAGAGGTGTATGTGCACCAATTATAATCCCACCCCACACGATCAAACCACGACCTCCGTACAGGTCCCTTTCAAGGACATTAAGGGTTTGGTATCTGGTTCCTGGTTCACGCCAGATGAAAACCCAATGAAAATCACTGTTCAGACTATACCTGGACTTGTCCATGAACATAACCTGGGACCACTGTTCCAATGACCATGTACTGTGTTCTTGACACCAAGCTTTACGGGCTCTCTTGTGACCAGGGGTCAGGGGAATGCACCTTGCAGGTCTCTGGGCGAATAAACCAAGTCTGCTCAGTCGCCTGTAGACTGTGTGTCTGGAGACAACTGTTCCAGTGGCTGCAGTAAGGTCCCGATTACTGCTACCTGGAGTACTCTGTGACTATCTGCGGGCACTGATGATGAGATATCATTCTTCTTGTAGTGTTGTACACTGTGGACGTCCTGTACTGTAGCACCTGGACACGTTTCCTGTCAGCTGGAATCATTGCCATAATCTTGAGATCACACTTTGTGGCACACGGAGGGCCTGTGCTATGACCTGCTGTGTTTGACCATGCTCCAGTCGCCCTAGTATTCTACCCCTCATAACATCATCAATATGTGTTCTTTGAACCATTTTCAACACACTGTCACCATTAGCTTGACTGAAAACGTCTGCACACTTACTAGCTGCACTGTACTCTGACATGTACAAACACACCTTTGCGTATGTGGACTGCTTCCAGCACCACAGTGCAACGACCGCAGGTCAAATGCACAGAGCGGTCATACCCCGGGGTGATTTAAACCTGCAAACCACCCACCAGATCATTGTTTCACCATGTATCAGCATTATCCTTAATTTATGAGCATGAGTGTACTTTGTGTCCATGTGTAAGATTCATAGCAGACTTCTGTATTCTTGTGCAAAGGACTTCAACAAATTCCCATCTAATGTAAAGCAAGCATGTGATCATCCACAGAAACCGAAACAATATTTTATTTATCACTCCACCTACCTATAACAGAAATTCCTGGATGGAGACATACTTAAAATAAGATAAAAGCAACCACTCAACTGGAGCAGGTCAATGCATGGAGCAAAGAAATACGCAACAGAAAACAGCATTCACATTAGGTCTTTTTCTATCAAAAGTACACACATTCACAAAGACAACCACACAGACACCCAAATGCACTCTCCTGTGGTCATGACAAGACTCTCATTATGTGGATTCGTAGGACAAAGAGTCCTGAAATGTGCCACTGATTATTATAAATAGGCTGCAGCTGTTACACTTGTAAACAGCTTGTTCTGTTAAATATCAATTTGGTTAGGTAAATATGAAACTAGGATAGGAAATAAACAACAACTGTTTAATACAAAAGGCGAAGCAGCCAACCACAAATGCAACTACTCAGTTGCATCATAACACTAATGACCTAAACGGCTGCTTGAGTACCCCTCCAACTGTATCTTTCCCCCTGCAGCATATCTTTTATGCTAGTCCCTGGATCTAAACTTCCACTAAGGTCTTTTTTATTCTTTTCTGTCACTTTAGCTCTCTTGTAATTTTGCAGCCCAAACCTGATGCTTAACCTTTCCTTATCACCATCCCATCTGTTTTATGAATGTCACCTTATTAATCCTCATTTCACTTCTTCCATTGAAAGCCACCGTTACCTTATTCTATCATGGCTCCCATTCACTATCCATTAATTCTTTACATAACATATACTGCCCCATACCGGTTGCCACATATCTCTCCCCCCCCCCCCCCCCCCCACAATCACTTCAGGCAGCCTCTGCAGCCACTCAGTCAGTCAGTCGTGGGTGTGTTTGGGCATCCTTGTGGTTGTGTGCATGTGTTATTACAGTGAAAAAGAACAGTAACTCAGATGCCGGTAATGTATCTTTGGTTTTAGATGTTTCTATGTGCTACACATCAATCAGCTGCGTGTGTTTGCCTTCCTCATTTACATTTGCTTTCTTTCTGAAGTTTCTACTCAGTATTTGTAAATCAAATGTGGTAAAAAATAGGAATATGGTTGTTGGTTCATTTACTTATTTTACATAGCAATGTTGGTAGTACTTGCTGTGGAGTGTGACAAGACATAAGAGGGTGTGTCAATAGCTGGCTATATTGAACAGAATAGCAGGCAGATGAAGTGTTTTGTACCATCAAACTGAAATGTATCTTGGATGCTCTGATTGTGATGCAGCCCCAGATATGCAATCTGTTTGATCGAGGTGGAGAGGACAACAGTCAGAAACTTGTGGTAGAGATATTCAGAAGTGCAAAACGTTCTTGCTGTTATGATGACTGTTCAGGCTCTCTTCTCGTCCTAACTTAACCACAACATTAAAAAAATAAAATAATGAAACACAGTGGTCAACAATACATGACAGCTAATGCAGAACTGTGAAACACAGTCACCAGTTTTTTTTTTAAAATAAGTCTTAAAACATCTTCAGGGTTGAAACTTTCCTGGCAGATTAAAACTGTGTGCCCGACCGAGACTCGAACTCGGGACCTTTGCCTTTCGCGGGCAAGTGCTCTACCAACTGAGCTACCGAAGCACGACTCACGTCCGGTACTCACAGCCTTACTTCTGCCAGTACCTCGTCTCCTACCTTCCAAACTTTACAGAAGCTCTCCTGCGAAACATGCAGAACTAGCACTCCTGAAAGAAAGGATATTGCGGAGACATGGCTTAGCCACAGCCTGGGGGATGTTTCCAGAATGAGATTTTCACTCTGCAGCGGAGTGTGCGCTGATATGAAACTTTCCTGGCAGATTAAAACTGTGTGCCCGACCGAGACTCGAACTCGGGACCTTTGCCTTTCGCGGGCAAGTGCTCTACCAACTGAGCTACCGAAGCACGACTCACGTCCGGTACTCACAGCCTTACTTCTGCCAGTACCTCGTCTCCTACCTTCCAAACTTTACAGAAGCTCTCCTGCGAAACATGCAGAACTAGCACTCCTGAAAGAAAGGATATTGCGGAGACATGGCTTAGCCACAGCCTGGGGGATGTTTCCAGAATGAGATTTTCACTCTGCAGCGGAGTGTGCGCTGATATGAAACTTTCCTGGCAGATTAAAACTGTGTGCCCGACCGAGACTCGAACTCGGGACCTTTGCCTTTCGCGGGCAAGTGCTCTACCAACTGAGCTACCGAAGCACGACTCACGTCCGGTACTCACAGCCTTACTTCTGCCAGTACCTCGTCTCCTACCTTCCAAACTTTACAGAAGCTCTCCTGCGAAACATGCAGAACTAGCACTCCTGAAAGAAAGGATATTGCGGAGACATGGCTTAGCCACAGCCTGGGGGATGTTTCCAGAATGAGATTTTCACTCTACAGCGGAGTGTGCGCTGATATGAAACTTTCCTGGCAGATTAAAACTGTGTGCCCGACCGAGACTCGAACTCGGGACCTTTGCCTTTCGCGGGCAAGTGCTCTACCAACTGAGCTACCGAAGCACGACTCACGTCCGGTACTCACAGCCTTACTTATGCCAGTACCTCGTCTCCTACCTTCCAAACTTTACAGAAGCTCTCCTGCGAAACATGCAGAACTAGCACTCCTGAAAGAAAGGATATTGCGGAGACATGGCTTAGCCACAGCCTGGGGGATGTTTCCAGAATGAGATTTTCACTCTGCAGCGGAGTGTGCACTAATATGAAACTTTCCTGGCAGATTAAAACTGTGTGCCCGACCGAGACTCGAACTCGGGACCTTTGCCTTTCGCGGGCAAGTGCTCTACCAACTGAGCTACCGAAGCACGACTCACGTCCAGTACTCACAGCCTTACTTCTGCCAGTACCTCGTCTCCTACCTTCCAAACTTTACAGAAGCTCTCCTGCGAAACATGCAGAACTAGCACTCCTGAAAGAGAGGATATTGCGGAGACATGGCTTAGCCACAGCCTGGGGGATGTTTCCAGAATGAGATTTTCACTCTACAGCGGAGTGTGCGCTGATATGAAACTTTCCTGGCAGATTAAAACTGTGTGCCCGACCGAGACTCGAACTCGGGACCTTTGCCTTTCGCGGGCAAGTGCTCTACCAACTGAGCTACCGAAGCACGACTCACGTCCGGTACTCACAGCCTTACTTCTGCCAGTACCTCGTCTCCTACCTTCCAAACTTTACAGAAGCTCTCCTGCGAAACATGCAGAACTAGCACTCCTGAAAGAAAGGATATTGCGGAGACATGGCTTAGCCACAGCCTGGGGGATGTTTCCAGAATGAGATTTTCACTCTGCAGCGGAGTGTGCGCTAATATGAAACTTTCCTGGCAGATTAAAACTGTGTGCCCGACCGAGACTCGAACTCGGGACCTTTGCCTTTCGCGGGCAAGTGCTCTACCAACTGAGCTACCGAAGCACGACTCACGTCCAGTACTCACAGCCTTACTTCTGCCAGTACCTCGTCTCCTACCTTCCAAACTTTACAGAAGCTCTCCTGCGAAACATGCAGAACTAGCACTCCTGAAAGAGAGGATATTGTGGAGACATGGCTTAGCCACAGCCTGGGGGATGTTTCCAGAATGAGATTTTCACTCTGCAGCGGAGTGTGCGCTGATATGAAACTTTCCTGGCAGATTAAAACTGTGTGCCCGACCGAGACTCGAACTCGGGACCTTTGCCTTTCGCGGGCAAGTGCTCTACCAACTGAGCTACCGAAGCACGACTCACGTCCGGTACTCACAGCCTTACTTCTGCCAGTACCTCGTCTCCTACCTTCCAAACTTTACAGAAGCTCTCCTGCGAAACATGCAGAACTAGCACTCCTGAAAGAAAGGATATTGCGGAGACATGGCTTAGCCACAGCCTGGGGGATGTTTCCAGAATGAGATTTTCACTCTGCAGCGGAGTGTGCGCTGATATGAAACTTTCCTGGCAGATTAAAACTGTGTGCCCGACCGAGACTCGAACTCGGGACCTTTGCCTTTCGCGGGCAAGTGCTCTACCAACTGAGCTACCGAAGCACGACTCACGTCCGGTACTCACAGCCTTACTTCTGCCAGTACCTCGTCTCCTACCTTCCAAACTTTACAGAAGCTCTCCTGCGAAACATGCAGAACTAGCACTCCTGAAAGAAAGGATATTGCGGAGACATGGCTTAGCCACAGCCTGGGGGATGTTTCCAGAATGAGATTTTCACTCTGCAGCGGAGTGTGCGCTGATATGAAACTTTCCTGGCAGATTAAAACTGTGTGCCCGACCGAGACTCGAACTCGGGACCTTTGCCTTTCGCGGGCAAGTGCTCTACCAACTGAGCTACCGAAGCACGACTCACGTCCGGTACTCACATCCTTACTTCTGCCAGTACCTCGTCTCCTACCTTCCAAACTTTACAGAAGCTCTCCTGCGAAACATGCAGAACTAGCACTCCTGAAAGAAAGGATATTGCGGAGACATGGCTTAGTCACAGCCTGGGGGATGTTTCCAGAATGAGATTTTCACTCTGCAGCGGAGTGTGCGCTGATATGAAACTTTCCTGGCAGATTAAAACTGTGTGCCCGACCGAGACTCGAACTCGGGACCTTTGCCTTTCGCGGGCAAGTGCTCTACCAACTGAGCTACCAAAGCACGACTCACGTCCGGTACTCACAGCCTTACTTCTGCCAGTACCTCGTCTCCTACCTTCCAAACTTTACAGAAGCTCTCCTGCGAAACATGCAGAACTAGCACTCCTGAAAGAAAGGATATTGCGGAGACATGGCTTAGCCACAGCCTGGGGGATGTTTCCAGAATGAGATTTTCACTCTACAGCGGAGTGTGCGCTGATATGAAACTTTCCTGGCAGATTAAAACTGTGTGCCCGACCGAGACTCGAACTCGGGACCTTTGCCTTTCGCGGGCAAGTGCTCCACCAACTGAGCTACCGAAGCACGACTCACGTCCGGTACTCACAGCCTTACTTCTGCCAGTACCTCGTCTCCTACCTTCCAAACTTTACAGAAGCTCTCCTGCGAAACATGCAGAACTAGCACTCCTGAAAGAAAGGATATTGCGGTCCCGAGTTCGAGTCTCGGTCGGGCACACAGTTTTAATCTGCCAGGAAAGTTTCATATCAGCGCACACTCCGCTGCAGAGTGAAAATCTCATTCTGGAAACATCCCCCAGGCTGTGGCTAAGCCATGTCTCCGCAATATCCTTTCTTTCAGGAGTGCTAGTTCTGCATGTTTCGCAGGAGAGCTTCTGTAAAGTTTGGAAGGTAGGAGACGAGGCACTGGCAGAAGTAAGGCTGTGAGTACCGGACGTGAGTCGTGCTTCGGTAGCTCAGTTGGTAGAGCACTTGCCCGCGAAAGGCAAAGGTCCCGAGTTCGAGTCTCGGTCGGGCACACAGTTTTAATCTGCCAGGAAAGTTTCGTATCAGCGCACACTCCGCTGCAGAGTGAAAATCTCATTCTGGAATCTTCAGGGTTCCCCGATTTCCAGACAAGTTTTAGCATTTTTCCCTGACAAATTCTGAGATCTCAAGACTAAATTAAAATGTAAGTTGACAATCTGTCTTTGCAGCTATGGTACAAGAAACAATGGTGCAAATGAGAAAATATCTAAAAATGTTAGCAAATATCTTAAATATTAACATCAACATCTTTTGTACTGAACTGTTTGTAGATGGAGAAAGCAAGCCAAATGGTATAAGTTTTTCATCCAGACCAATGATGTTATTTTATTTCAATAAAACGAAACACATTTGGTGGCAAAAATACGCATTTTCCTGGGGTCGCAAGACATATTTAAAGTACCTTCACTGATTTCAGAAATAGCCTAAGGAAAAAAGTAGGCCTCATGAAAGAAGTGTATAAGGTGGGAAAGAGTTGTGTAAACCAACACTGTAGATGACTGCCAATAAAATGGTGGTTCTACTATGTTCATTATATTCGGTTATTAATCACTGTGTTATGGCTATTATCGTACAGGTATTGTGTGAATATATGAGTACATAGCGTACAAACCACCAACGACTGATACAATTTTCTTCTTCTTATTGTCCATACTTTCTAGCATACAAACTACTTTTGAAGTGCCAAAATGTACTAGAACAAATAAAATATCTATAAAATGCCACACTGTAAAACATACTTGTGGTGAGGCAGTTGCAATTCCTGAAATCCATCGTCCATTGCCTCTGATTTGCTGAGGAGCACTGCAGTCCTGGGACCATGGATAAACCATGGAAATCACCTGTGTTACGCCACACACAAACACACCTGGCCTGTGGGCAGGTCACTAACACTAGATCCAACGGGCAGGGTCTGCACATTAATTGGAACCAAATGGCTTCACATTGGCAGGTCCGATCAATTACAAATACCCAAAAATGGCCTCCGGTTTTGACCCGACACGGAAATCCACTAGTGTGGCATGCTATTCATGAGCCACAGACAGCATGTTGATGAAATGAGACCACGGTGATCAATACATGCAACAGATTACTTGTTCAAATACTCTCAGGATCAAGATGAATAATGATAAGTGGCAACTCACCACAAAGGTGATCGCTGAGCCGCAGACAGGCACGTAGAAAAGACAGTCACACTCTCACAACTACATTTTCAGCCATAGCTTTTGTCAGAACACAAGAGCACACAAACATTCACATCACTCAAGACACAACTCAGGCACATATGACTGACATCTCCAGGCACTCCGTCTACAGTCTCTGAGACTCAGATCCACACAGACTGCAAGGAGAAGGAAAGCAGTAGAAATGAGGGAGCAGGGAAGTGGCGCATGTACTCAGCTGCACCCAGCCAGAGATGATACATGACACCTCAGTAAACAAACCATTTCAGCTACTGAGACAAAAACGAGATTTTTTCCAGCGGTTTTTTTTTCCAGATTTTTCCTCATGTGTTTGGAAATCCCTCATTCCCAGAACCTCTGGCAACCCCGATCTCGAGCTGCATCATTTAGTAATAAGATTTTTTATTTGTAACCAAGAATTTATACAGTGAGGCTGTCCCCATCACAATAGTTTCCTTTGGTAGTCGCACAATGATGAGCTGTTGAATTCCTTCTTTGTTGCAGTTTTGCTGACAACTTGGGTGTAAACTCACCAACCTGTAAGGCAAGGGCATGCTATTTCTCGCTCAAAATATATTGATGGGGTTTGTCATGCGATAGTGCACGCTGTAATGGTGCAACATACAAGTTCATGCGATACCTGGTCACACACATGCCACCCTACTCAATTCTTTCAAGAACTTCACAATAAGAAGTTTGCTTAACAATTTATCCCAGTGGTATAAATTTTTTGAGGATGAACCTGCAACTGTCGAAAAACAAATACTCAACAAACAATAGAAAGCCCAGGGTCGAATAACAACAATGTTATAAAAGGACAGGCTGCTAATACCACATAGAACAGACACTGTGTCGCAGTCAGGCACAATGGAAAAGACTGCTATATAGCCCAGCTTTCAAGCACGAAGCCTTCCTCCAAAATAGAAAACAACACATGATCTCTGTCTCTTGCCACTGTGGCCAGTGACAGTGGTTGTGTGAACATGTGTGTTTTCTATTTCAGAAGGCCTTTTGGCCACAAGCTTCTATCCCTTTCATAATACTGTTGTTAAACAATCATCAAATTGATTTTGGATTTGCTCTTGTTTGGGACAGGAAGAGTTTGCCGTGTGCCGCTCCTGATTTTAGCATTTTGTCGAGGAATCACATTGAAAACGCATGATTTATCGCTTTTGATAAAGCAACTGAAGAATTCAGACTCCCACTGATGGTGATCCGTAAGATCAAGACACACATCCTTCAGTATGTTGTTCTGCTCAGACTTGAGGTTCTTTGGAAACATTTTTGTGGATGCTCTTAAAATCCTGTGTTAAAATTTGATGCACATTAAACACATTCAAATTCTGAGCACATGAGACACTTCACTCTTTCCAGATTGTCATCCATTCGTAGGCCCAGCAGCAGAAACACAGCTGAGGGAGCCCAGTGTTTAGAAAGCACGCACTCCAATGAGGAACCACATAAGGACCCACCAGATGCGCAGCATAGGCAGCCATATGACACAGGCCTCTGCCACTGTCCAAGCAGTATAGTTTTCCTCCGCCTCTGCTGCACGTGTTGTCAGTGTTCCTGATGTATATCAGCTGTTCCATCGAACTGCACTCTGCCACTATTGAGCTATACGTAGAGTCCCATCAATCAGCTTTTTATTCGTAATACTGAATATGAAAAAAATGTTTGTTACCAAATCTGTACACTGAACCTATTTCTATAGAAGTAAATGTATAATGTAGCCATTAAACCTACAGAGCAATAATGTTTATAATGGAAATAAAAGGAAACAGA
Source organism: Schistocerca americana (assembly GCF_021461395.2). Classification (NCBI taxonomy): domain Eukaryota; kingdom Metazoa; phylum Arthropoda; class Insecta; order Orthoptera; family Acrididae; genus Schistocerca; species Schistocerca americana. Next base: position 476,999,914 of record NC_060119.1, read on the forward strand.
TAACAGAAGATTTCTGACTGTAATATGTTTTCAATCAACAGCTCCAGGACAACTGAAAATTACCACTTCCTTTCAAACTTGGGAGTGCTGTGCTGCAAAAGTGCTACGGTATGCACTGAACTGCAGAGGCCCTGATGCACCTCTGCTCTGTCTTCTCTTCTGTGTGCACTGTGAGGCAGGCCTTAATGTTTAAGGACTTCATACATAAGCTTTGCCTTCTATTTATTATAGCAGATGCCACCCCAAAAAAAGTATGGGCCTGGGGGTAACAGCATTGTCAGTTATGCATAGTAGCATCTCTACCTTTCCAAAAGATTTTGCACTCCATATAATGTTAGATAATAAGAAATACAACAAAAGCATTGAATGTAATTTTGCCACTAAAAACACATTGCCTGTTTTCTCAGCTGTCAGTGGTTACATAAAACTATCTTACTACTGCTTGACTGAAACTGACACTTTGTCCTCAGATGTACGCTGGAGGAAAACTATTCCAGATGTATTGGCAATAAAGCAGTTTGAGGAGGATACAATCAATATATAGCTTTACTGCTCACGGTGAGTCTGCCTTGGATCCCACTAGTGTGAAATTGATCTTTTTTTTCCTATTAGTTGCAGATATTTTCTGAGCATCTGTTATGGCAGTTGCATAAATATTACCAATATTTTACATTTAGCATCTTGCAAACTAAGTTAACATTAATCTACAAAACTAAAACCTTGCTGCCATCACATTTCTAGAGTGGCAACTACCTACTAACCTGAGATTACATTTGCAATCTCATTCCTTGTTGATAACAGTGTGCAATGGTGAAGGAATTCCTGATAGTGCATTAGTTCATGTCTACAATTTTTCTTTTTTACATTTGTGTCATTGGGACAGTGGGCTCAACTACAGTTCTTGTTGGTTTACATCTATGTTTTCTTATGAATATCACCCATGTGAAAGAAAGCTTTTGATATTAAGATTTTTGCTAATCAATAAAAGCTTTAGGGAAAACATGTATCACTGATGAATAACATGTCCTTTTAAACTGCAACAAACCTGTGGCAAGTAATGCTTGTATGGGCTGGTTCACTTAGGGATCCAATATGACAGCCTAATACGTGCGAAAGTTCATCTGCACTTCATTCAGTATGAATAAAAGATCAAACATTCTACAATGCTATCATTATTAGTTATTGTAGCATCAAAAGGAAAACAAATCCACAAAGAACAGTGACAATGCATGTTCTAAAACACAACATAAATAATGGTTTGTTTTTATGTATGTGACCTGTTGAGTTACTACTTCAATGACCGACCCAGCCATCTTCTTTAGGTGCTGTGGGTTTTGCTGTTTATGTGCATTCGCTGCCTGGACTTCCACCAGGCTGTGAACTATTGTTGGACTCCTGAAGCCATCTGCGAACTACTGTCAGTCTCACACAGCTATTTACTGCTAGGTTCAATTACTGATCTTCATTAAGCCCTTCAACGTGCTTTTGTTTTCAGAGCTTGCTGTGATATTTGTGAAATGCAAATTCAGTGTTTGCCTGCCGTGTTTATTAGGCTTTCTGACATTTTTATTTTAATACACTCCTTAAATACGCTGTCCCAGAAACGTTGTATGGGCACTGGTTTCATCGTATTTTGTTTCGTTATTATATTTTGATGTAGTGCTTAGTGACAGTTGATTTGCTTGGTCATTTTAGTCAGAAAACCTAACAAACAGGGATGGAGGTTTCAGCTTACATAACACTTGGGATCTGGCACTCAATTTATTAAAATCTTGCCAGACATTACATCCACCAGAGCAGAAAAATGCTGAAGACATTTGTGTTTCATGGAATGTCAGAACAAGCTCTGAAAGTAAGAGCATCAAAAGGCGTAGGAGGTATCAAAATCGAACTCTGCTGAAAATGGCAGTGCGAGACCAACATTCACATTGTGGTTGGAGCCCATGCAGCAAATATACATAACAGCAAGACTCTCAGCATCCGAAGAAGATGGGTGGGTCAGTTGCTCAAATATTGTGCACAAAATGAAAACAATAACTTAGCAGAACAACCTAAAACATGAGAGACCACAAAATAAATAATTTATAATTTAAATGAGAGAGATTGTTGAGTTCTCTATGGCAGCTGTGTTGAGGAATAAAATACTATTTATGAAAACTTCATCACTTTAAGGGGCCAGTGGGCGATAGTACTTCCCTTCTGAAATCTTGGTTGTGGTGACATATACAACTGTAGCACAGCCGAAGGACACGGTTTGGTTGGAAGGTGAAAATCTGGTTGGTAGCTTATGAAGCCAATGAAACTGAATGCGAAATAAACATTGTGGCATCAGATTGATCTGTAGCGTAGTCCAGTGTCTACACTCATGGCATGTTTTGTAATAAACAATAAAACAAAAGGTAAGTTCATAAAAGTTGTGTTAGATAACAGACCAAACTCTGACAAATTGTTTGGTACATTATAAGCAGAGAATTATTACATAGTAAATTTAAAAAAATAAGGAGTGGGACTGGTAGTGGGAGAACAAAACGCAATCCTACACTACGAAGCAACCTCAAAGTACTAATTAAATCTTGTCTACATATAAGCTTCTTCAAGACAATTAAATTAACAGTGAAATAAAATACCTAGGGTGCCCCACTCAAAGTGGCCACACAAACATATGTCGCAATTCCATCGAAATTGCACCCTGTAATTTGTGACGTTCGATGGGGCAACACTGCACACTTGAACAAAGGTGTGTTTCCACATGTTGCTGTGGCTGGACTCAGTGTTCAGTGACAATGTATGACTATTCTGTCAAAGAGTGCGTGTTTCTTGTGAAACAATATTGAATTACTGGTTCCATTAAAACATATAGGGAATGTTTGTTGAACTGTTAGGTGACCAGCATACACTGTCTAAATGCTGCACGCAAAAGTTAGTGAACAAGATGGGGAGCAGTGGAACAATCTTGGATCTCCACAGTGGTGGATGGCCACCATTGTCGGAAAAAAAAGTGACTGTTGGCCTCTCCTGCAAAGTCTGTTCAATGTTCATCTCAGGAATGTGGAATGTCGTGGAGCACATGTTACAGAGCTGTGAAGAAAGCCAACATGTATCCATACAGGTTTACAGTTGTTCAGGAACTAAATGTCTATGATACAGACAAATGCATTACATTTTGCCGTTGGCTTCAGCAATTTATTGCTCAGAGACCAGAAATATTGCAGCACACATGGTTCAGTGATGAGGCGTGGTTCTTCCTCTCTGGCTATGTAAACTCTTAGAGTAAATACTTGTGGAGTCTGAAAATCAAAATGCACTGGTTGAGTAACCCCTGCATTCACAAAAGACCGGTGCGTTCCGTGCAATGTCACAGTGTTGTATCATCGGACCAATTTTTTTGAGTCTACTGTGCCAAGTGGAGTTTACATCGAAATGTTTCGGGAGGCTGTGAACTAGCTGGTGGATGAAGAACTTACCCTCGACTGGTACCAACAGGATGGTGCCACTTGCCACACATCTCGAGTAACCACAGCTGACATCAAATCATTTTTCCCTGGCAGAGTGATTTTGAAAGGACTGTGGCAACCAGGTAACCTGATTTAATACCACCTGGGTATTTCCTAGGGTTGGCCTAAAAGGCAAGGTCTACAGGAACAAACCACACAATTTAGAAAATTTAAAAGAGAATGTCAACCATGAAATCCAGGCAATGACACTACAGGTTCTGGCAGCAACATTTGAGAATCTCAATGTCATGTTCAATTTTGTTTACAAGGTGACAGCAGTCACTTCCAGCACCTTTTGTGATTCACCTTTATTTTCCCATGAACAAGATATGACATGTTCATTTAATTTCCTGATTTTTACGCAAAGCCTTTAAATGTGAATTAAACAAACGTTTGTTTGTGGGCCTCCTTCAAATGGGACACCCTGTATTATCACAAGGACAAAAGAATATTATGTACAGCTACATACGTACTCTACAAACCACAGTGAAGTGCATAACAGATGGTACTTAACATAGTGCCACATGTTAGAGCTTCTTTCGGCTCCAATTTCATATGGAATGCACGAAGAATGGCTGCTTAAATCCCATTAATCTAACCTTATCTTCATAGTCCTGACAGACCAATATGCCAGGGATGAAGAATACCTACAGATTCTTAACAATGGTCCTTCAAAAATCAGACTATTGCATGTGGGGATTGGTGTCTATCTTCAAGAGTCTGCCAATTCAAGTTTTTCAGCACTTCCGTTACAATGACCAACAAGCCAAGCAAACTTGTGACCATTCATGCTGTCCCTCTTTGTATATATGTTTAATTCCCCTGTCACTTCTATTTGGTATGGATCACACTCACCTAAGCAATATTCTAAAATATAGAGCAAGAGTGACTTGTAAGCAGACTCATTTGTAGACTGACTGACTGCCAATGATGTGAAGTCTGCCACTTGTCTTACCTACAAATGAGCCTATGTGATTATTCAATTTTATTCCCATCAAACCGTTACACTCAGGAATTTGAATGCATTGACTAACTACAGTTGTGATTAACTGATACTGTGGTCACAGGATACCACTTTTGTGTTTTGTGAAGTGTACAATTTTACATTTCTAAACATTTAAAGCAAGTTACCAAGCTTCGCACCACTCTGAAATCTTGTCATGATCTGACCGGATACTTGTGCAACTTTTTTCGGACAGTAGCTCGACAACTGATGTGAATATTGACATTAGCCGCTGGACTATTAATATGCATGAACAACAAGGGTCACAATACATTTCACTGGTGTACACCTGCAGTTAGTTCTACTTCTGTTAATGACTCTCAATCCAAGATAACAGGCTGGGTCCTCCCTACCAAGAAAATCTCAACCCAGTCACAAATTTCATTTTACATCCCCTGCAATCATACAAATTTCACTTCAGCTATAGAGCTGATAAAATGAAGCCAGTATATTAACACACCAGAACACTCAAATTGTCAAACCTGTTACCTAATCAGTCCATACAATTGCACAAATCTGATCACAGATAACACATCTTTACACACTGCAGAAAGCAATGACCTGCTCTTGAATTTCTCTATCATACATATTACAGACAAAAAAGAAACTTTTAAATTTTTGACCATGTTATGCACAGAGAACTAATAATACCAAACACAAGCATGAATCCATTACCCTCTGCAAAATCAAAGTAACTCACTAGCAAACTAGCAGAGACTTTTCCGATCACAACCCCACACACAGTGAGCAATGTTGTATGACTCGCTAAAATACCTAAACAACTTCAAAAAATAAACGCCTAACCCAAGACTGTGGCACCAAATACTACAAGCCATCTACAAATATGACATGATTAAAAAACACTGCACACCATGACATCACGGAACATAGGTCAAAGCTGATGAGTGCAATCGCAATTTTCAATAGACCCAACCCCTCTCAGGACTTTTACAGTCATGATTATTTATGTGATAAGACATTTTTGAAGCATTCTCTTGCCATAACCTGCAGAGGTATGTGACTATGTAAGTCATGTATAAGAATAAAACTATTGCAAAGAAGTAATCATAAATAAACAAAAAAAGTTCAACAATTGTAGTTTATAGATAGGAGTTAATGGCAAAGATGAGCTACTAATATCAGAAAGATTGCAACAACATGTCCAAGTAGAGACTGTTATTCACAGGCACATTTCATATTCATAAATTTTCAACTTAAACATGTTGCTAAACATTCTTAACTGCAGAATGTCAATTCTGGAAGACAACATCTGTAACACCACGCCCCTATCTTCCAGAAGGAATGACAGGAACTACGTCAAGTTAGTCAAATCACATCTGTAACACATAGTGGTGGTGGCAGAAAGGCACAAACATTTGATGCTGTTTAACGAGATAATCAATTTACAAGGACAGAAATGAAAACTGAAATTTACCTATGTGTTTAACTTCACAAACGCTGTTACATGTTACATAGTTGATAAACAATGAGAAACTACACCAGGAAACATGTTAAGATTAAATCCCTGCTAAGTAAAAAAGCTATTTACATGTAACTTGTCATGATTAACACTTATTCAAATAGTTTGGAGAACAAATTGTAAAACATGAAAAAATCTGCGTTAACATCATCGGATAGTGGAACTTCTGAATTACTCCTTCCATTATGAATGAGAATACTTTTAGTACATAACATTTCCAACAGAGATTGCCAATACCAACTCAGCAACAAATGGGTACAATTCCAGTTAAGCAAACGACTCCTGGAAACACTTAAGAATATGCATAACTAATAAAATTTAAATAATGACATCCTGTATAATTACTAAAGTTAAATAAGGGCACATAATAAAAATGATTAATTCATTACAATTGGTTCTTGGAACTACTAAAACGACTGGAAACAATGACATAATACTCCACTTGGACTTCAAATTCCAGCTCTACAGCACATAGCAACACAATTACCAAAAGTTAATGTTCTAATTTCCGTCTAGAAACAAAACGAACTTGTCATAAATGACAGTAAAGACTTGTTACTCTATCTTCACCTGGCGAAGAGGTAACAATTTACAACAATTTCTAGATCATAACTAACAAGGCATTAAGCAGGCGGCTATTGCTAAGTTTGAGACTTTCAGCGTGCATTTACACATACTACAACAGAAGCAACATATTCAGTAACATGACAGTTTCTCGCGATGTACATTTTTCTCAATAAGACGCTTTTACTACTCACCTACTACATTATGTCTGGGATCGAATGGTTCAACAACTGTTTGTTCCCTGTAACTTTTGAATCCCTGTATAATAACCTAAAAACAATAAAATTTACTCATGTAACTTTCACAGAAGTGTACAAGTGAACTAACAATGTTCTCCGTCATAATAACAAGTATTAACCTGTTTAATATACATATTAACAACTGTAAATACTACAGTAAACTACGACACATAACACAACATTAACATGTCAATATAAACAAACACAACACCCAAACGCCATATTGAAACAAAGTTTGGCTTGTGCGCTCCTTTAGTGCACGTATTGCGCGCGGGAAGTGCTTCCATTGGCGGTCAACCATTGGCAATAACATCTGTGGAAGTAACAGTGAAAATCGCAGTATTTTATAGCTTTGAAGGTGCGTTTACACTGCGATTTGTATCGGCACATGTATGGGAGACATGTATATGCGACTTTGCGACATGTATCGCTACTTGTATGAGTTGACAAGTATCAACCTCATACATGTATGAGCGTGCGTTTACACTGATTGATTTGTATCACTGTGCGATGGGTTCCGACGACGATTTGGAAGATTTCACATTTTTATGTGCTGGTACACTTGCTCTTTTGGAAGATGATAGGAAGAAAAGGTGGAGGAAGCGTAGATGGTGGCAGAGAGAGTTTCTTCGCAAACGCGCTACTCACGCAGCTTACGCAATGCTCGTTCAGGAATTAACGCTAGAGGATGGCGCATATTTTAGAAATTATGTTAGGATGAGTATGGAGGATTTCCGCGGTTTGTTATCTCTTGTGGCTCCTCTCGTGTCCAAAACCAACACCAAGTTTTGAGAAGCGATTCCACCAGAGGCGGCCGGCCTGTTGGCAGTAACACTCCGTTTTTTGGCCTCTGGGGATTCCTTTTCGACGTTAATGTGTATGCATAGAATATCAAAAAGTGCCAAATGCAACATTATTCTTCGTGTTTGCGAGGCCATTGTGCAAGTTTTATCCTAAGAAGTGAAGGTAAAAGTTTTATATATATCAGAGTATGTAATACATTATATAATTTTTTCATGCGTCTTGCACGTATATCAATTTTTTGCTATTATTCCGGCGGCCTCGCGTGATAATGTTGACAACGGATGCTAATGCCGACAATCGTGTGTGAGACGTTGGCATTAGCAATCGCGCGACAATGCAAATGTTTTGTCATGAAATCTTCGTTTTACGAGGGCAATTACTTTTAACGAGTGGACGAGGGTGTATACAAGTAACTGTCAACCAGGAACAGCAGCACAAATTTTCTACCGCGTCGTTGATGTTGCCAACATAACCACGTGAGGCTGCTGGTATAGGAACTAAAATTTTAACGGCACATAAATTTTGCACCATAAATTTCTCAAATTTTGCTGAAATGGGTTAGCTTTTATTTCTTTGGAACGACTGACATGCTTCACTCAGTAATAAAATATCACAATTTCTGAGGACACTTTCTGCACAGTAAAGATATCCAACAACATTAATTGGTATTTAGTTTTGTTAAGTAGTACTTGACAGCACATGACATGCATATTTCAACATTTATACATGTTTTTAAAGAATCCATAAATTATGTTGCATTTGGATCTATTAGTTCATCGTTTGCCTAGTGCAAACATCTGTATATTCCGATCTCATGTCTTGCCATAATTCTAGTATGGCCATTTTCATAAAGAAATCTGAGCTTATTGGCGACAAAGTCACCCAAGTGGGTAAACTGGTCCCTTTTCCTGCCTGCTAAATTGTCGCCAACTTTTCTTAAGATCTGCAAAAGATCTTCTCGGTCTTCATCCAGGTCTCTCCTGGCTCTCTTCAGTACACTTGATCTACCACTTCCACTTGGACCTGGAGTGGTACAGGGTGACACAGTTGCAGATCCACTTTCATGTGGAGGCACAGAGATGACTGGAGTGGTTTCCACTTCCACAATGTCTTGTGGGGGCGTGGCAAATGTCACCTCCTCCATTTCTGTTACATCGAAAGGGAAACCAATACTGTCTTCTCCTTCACCTTCACCATCTCCTTCTGTGGCTGGGGCTTCCATGACATTTCAGATGCATAACACATTTCTAAGGCAAAGTGAGCTATATGTTATACATACATTATAATCAAAGTATCTTAATGTATTGAGAATTTTTTGAGTGTCCATGTGTAAATTAAATGAAAAAAGTAACAATTTTCTTTCCAGCTTCCTGCTACTGAAGAGGAATGGCTGAAAATGGAATTTCCCCAGGTGTTTGGGAGCTATAGATGGGAGGCACATTGACATTGTGGCACCACCCAACAGTGGAACGGTTTATTTTAATTATAAAGAGCACTTCAGCATTGTTTTGCTAGCAGTTGCTGATGCTAATTATAGAATAATTTACGCTGATGTTGGCACACATGGGAGGATTTCAGATGGGGGTGTCCTTAAAGACACCACATTTTACAAAATGTTAGAAACCAAAACTCTAAATATACCACCATCAACTCCTCTTCCTGGTAGGAGGAAGCCTGTTCCATATGTTTTCGTCACTGACAAAGCCTTTGACCTAGAGGAAAATATTGTGAAACCATTTCCAGGTCTGTATGAAAAAAATAGTTGGCAATGTATTTTTAACTAAAGAGCATGCAGAGCAAGAAGAGTAATAGAAAATGTATTTGGGATTATAAGTGCAGTTTACAGAGTGCTGAGGAAGCAAATGCTTCTCAGCCCGAAAAAGGCTACAGTGGTGGCACTAGCCTGTGTTTATTTACATAATTTTCTTCAAAACCGAAAATCTCGAAGGTATTGTCCAGCAGGAACGTACGACAGAGAGGGAGATGATGGCAACATAATACCTGGGTCCTGGAAGGACACCCCTACTGTGCTGGAGCCACTGCCCGGAACTGCCCGAAGAGCTTCATTGCTGAATGACAACGGAAGAGAATATGCTGAATACGTCTGCAGTATTCAGGGCTCCATCCCATGGCAGTATGGAAAATAAGTTCCGCACCATTGTTAAATGATGACATAAAGGAGATATGCTCTATTCTTCTGCAGTATTCAGGACTTCAAACCATAGCAGTATGGAGAATCATGTTTTTCAGTGAAATTGTAAATAATTGTAAATATTCACATTGTGTAAAGCATTAGCACGAAAAAATTGTGCCAAATATATGATTAATAAAATAATATAACAAATTTACTTACTGGTACTACTTTGTGTATGCTCCAATGAGAGAGTGGTTTGTAATTGTCTCTTATGAACTGCATACTTTCAAAAGCATGCCATGTAGAGTGGTACACATTGCTTGTAGCACTTCCAGTTCCTTTGCTGCTCTTCCTTTTCGCTAACTCGCGACTATATTGGCTTTTTAAATTATGCCACTTGTCCTCACATTCCTTCCTTGACACATTAAATGCCTTAGCAATTTCCTCCCACTCGTCATACCTTTTCTGAGTGTTCTTATAGTTCTCCTAGTTTCACATACCATATACAGGGATGTCTGTGCACTGCCTCTATAAAATGCAGTGTATTTTGTTTTGACGAAGAAGTCATGGCAAATTTTAAAGTATTACACGCGGGCACAACACACAACACAATACACAAATGCCTATACAACAAACGACAGTCGGCACCTCCAAAACTCAAACAGCCGCCAAAGAGCCTGGTACTACGCATGCGCTAATCGTCAAAATAAGCGGCAGGCGACCAGACGACAGGAAATGATAGTACTGCGCATGCACGAGTTCTTCAAATGTCGCTCATACATGTCGCGTTTTATTTAATTTAATTGTCTTGGATGTGCAGACAGTCTCTGTAACACTGAGGATATACCATCACCCACAGCCCGAAGTCCTGTTGACAAAACTATTCAACATTCTAATAAAGTGATTAAAGGAATGGTGAAAATCTACAGCCTGATAACCGAATCTGAACATAATCTGAGCACCCACGAATATAATAGTAGTAGTAGTAGTAATAGTAGTAGTAGTAGCAGCTTTATTCATCTGTAGACCTCTTTTTACATACAAATGTAGATCAATTTAAAATAAGCTATTTCGTATACACATATATTTACAGACTTCTACTTAGAGACAATCATTAGATTTACTCCTGGTATACAATACTTTTTTTACAAATAACTTATTAAACAATATAATGCCACATTGTTCACTCATATCTCACTATCAGTCACTGCACACACTATACACACATTGTTTCATAACACTTCACTCACTAAACACACACACACACACACACACACACACACTGTTGATCTCTGGACCATTTTCTGTACCATAACTTTCCATTTGGTATCCTGAAAAACTGAGTCAGCATCCCTCCATAATGAGAGAGATGTTGAGCTCAGAAAGAGGAAGAGGTGTTAGTTTTGTGTCATGCATAGCTTGGAGGTAAGTATTTCTAGAAAGGAATAAAAAGAAGGAAAAAAACATAAAGTGAAGGTGTTATGCGGAATGTTGGATATTTTATAATCATTATTATTATTAAAATCCATTGTTATAATAATGTGTGATCTACTGCTCTATGGACTGACAGCTAATTCGGAGACTAAGCAACACTGCAAAATTAAAACAGTTGATCAATACGCCTCACTTCCAATGGCTATCTTGAAAACATATTGAGCAACAACTATTATTACTAGCAGTAGCATACAGCTGTTTTATTCACTTTAAGTATTTCAGACATATCGTGTTATTAACACCAATTTACCCTGGCCATCATCTCACATCAAGTCAAATTGAGAATTAGTTGAGGGTGGATTTAGAAACGTATAAATATCTTTTGACACTCATAGCTCCTAGTAAAATAACGACAAAAACCTATATGAGAAGATAAACTTCTCCACATGAGTGCCTGACGGTAATGTTCAGATTCCTGACATAGGAGGTACGAAAATCTAGAACTGCTACTACAATTTCGAAACAAGCATTGAGTAAAATTATACCCAACACACATCAGCTATTTACGCTGTCCTGAAGAATGATTTCATAAAGGCAAGTAAAGTACAGTACCTAGATTCTGACAACTTACAATTTTAGACATAATTTGAGACACAGTATGTTCTTAGAAGCTATATAAGTGGCCAGTGAGCTATGGTTCAGTTTGTGTCTACAGTCCCTGGCCACAGTATTAGACGCACTGCACATTTTGAATATTATTTGTAATAATTACGTTTTGAGTACTATATTTAATGCGATTAATCGGATAATTTATGACAGTTATTCAGGGTATTTATTATACTGATGAATTTTGTATCTAATGCTGCTACATGACATCGGATTGTTGACTTGTTGTAGGTATCAATGTGCAGAGTACAACGTACAGGAAAGGACCTGTTCACTAGCCTTCTTGCATGTAACTGGTGTAATACTTTGTTCGCTTTGATTATCAATTTCATAATATCGACATAACAATTTATTTTTTACAGCCAGATATTACTAATTCTGACCTTTAAAAATGGGTAAAAGAGGGAATATTTCACCACATAAAAAAGCGGACGTCAAAGCCCTTGTTAATAAGAAAATATATTCTAATCGGGAAATTTCACGAAGGTTGGAAATATCAGAACCTAGCGTGAGGTGCATAAAGAAGAAAATTGGTTCAGGTGAAGAACTGAGTCCCAGAAGGAAGAAAACCAATTTTCACACCAAGGTCAGAAAGATTTCTCAAAATAATTTTACTACAAAACAGATTTGCAACATGAAACAGATAAAATCTCAACAGGAAGAGGCTAATGTGAATGCATCTGAACGCACTGTTCGCAGAAAGTTGAAGGATATTGATTTCAAGGCCTGTCGACTCGCTAGAAAACGAAAGTTAGCAACCACATGAAAGTAAAGTGTCTGAAGTGGGCTAAACAGTGGTGTCATGAGGATGTGGACGTCTGGAGATCGATAATCTAACTTTATTATTTACAATATGATATAACCTATGTACATTTGTTCATAGTATATTAATTATGTTTCTTCATTTTTACAGGTGTGCTTCAGCGATGAAAGCACGTTTGAAATTCTAACTAACAAATCTCAGTATGTGAGCCATCGAACAGGAGAAAAATTTCATCCCCCCTGCATTATTCAGACTGTAAAACATGCAACTAAGATGATGATTTGGTCTGTCATCTGTGGCAAGGATACAGGATGTCTTTATGAGGATAAAGGCATAATGATTCAAGAGCAGCACAAGGAAGTTCTGCTAAAACGATTAATACCACTGCTCAGAGAATGATTCCCGAATGGGGAACCATTTATTTTTATACAGGATGGAGCTCCCCATGACACAGTTAAATCCCTTCTGAAGGAACAAAATATCCCTATGTTAGACCGTCCAGGTAATAGTCCCAACATGAACCTCATATTAAATATGTGGGAACTAATGAAGAGGGAGGGGGCAAAAGATGTCATCACAACAAAAACACAGCTCTTAGAGAAGATCATCCATGTGTGATTTCATCATCTACAAATGCAGGACACAGTAGAGTCCTGCATCGACAGTATGTCTGGCTATATTAAGGCTCTCATAGCTGCAAAAAGTGGCTCAACAAGATATTAGAACTAATGTTTTCACTTTCACATAATTTCATTTTTGTAGTAATTAACGAAATAAAATACTATCAACAAATATTACGTTTTATTTATTTGTTGTTATCACCTTAGTCATGAAGTAGACTGCACATAATCATTTTATCACAATTTATGTATTAAAAAACAAAATTTCCTTAGACATAAATATAAATTGGCTTAAAAACTGTAGTGTGTCTAATAAATTGGCCATGGACTGCAAGTCAAGACTTTCAATTCCCTGCCTGAAGTCCACCAGCAACTACTGCACCGACATATAAAATTCCATTATGAACTCTAGACAGGGATTCATAAAACATTTGCAAAGTTTTACTTGTCAATGTTGATGCAGTAGTGAATTCTATAGTTCACCTCTAAATTACTCTTTTTATGAACCATATATTATATTTGGAAGTAAAAGAAGTGTAATAATAACAAAAAATTATGTAGAGCAATGCATAGAAGCATGTTCATGTGAGCTTGAACTAAATAATGATACTTTTATAATTGTAGCTATGTGTAGGTCCCAATTGAAAATTTTCAGGTATTTCTGAAAACCTTCGATTCTTTGTTGTTCTCTCTGTCAGACAGAAGTAAGCAAATTATTTTTTGTGGGGATTTCGATGTAGATTTTCTGAAAGGGTCCAATCAATTTTATATCAGTTATTGATTTCCCATCCGGTTGACACAGGAAAGTAGCACACTGATAGATAATGTTTTATACACCAAGATAAATTTAATCAAATAAAATCTTTTCCTGTTAAAAATCATCTGCCTGATAATGATGCACGCCCATGTACAATATATGATATAACTCCATGCAATAATGCAAAACAGTCCTCCAAAATAGTGCATTCAATGAACAATTTAACAATCGTAAATTTTAGGGAAAAGTCACACAGGGTAGCCATGCAGTCTGAGGCGTCTTGTCGCAGTCCATGCATCTCCCCCCTCAGGCATGGATGGGTATATTGTCCATAGTGTAAGTTAGTTTAAGTTAGATTAAGTAGTGTGTAAGCTTAGGGACCAATAACCTAAGCAGTTTGGTCCCGTAAGATCTTACCACAAATTTACAAATTTAAGGAAAACTTGCAGCAGTTAGACTGGGATGAGGTGTACAGGGAATCTGATATTAATTTCAAATTCAGCCTATTTCATGATTGTGAATGTATTTGAAAACAGTTTTCCTAGGATAACAGTGAAATATAATTGTAAGAAACCATGTAAGAAACTGTGACTTGCTAAAGGGATAAAAATATCTTACAAGCAGGAAAGGGGGATGTATCTTATAGCTAGAAGGAGTAATTATCCAGAAACATTGAACTATTATAAAACGTATTGCTCTATATTAAGAAAAGATATTACAAAATCGAGAAGTATGTCTGAGATTAGCAACCTGAGATGACACAATTAAAGCAATTTGGAATGTTGTTCAAAGGGAATCAGGGCAAAAGAGAGCACCGGAAGATTGTATTTCTACTAAACTCAACGAACAGTTTAAGAAAAAAAAGTCAGAAGTAGAAAACATTTTAATAGTCATTTTTTAAGTGTTTCAGAGAAAGTAGGATCCAGCTATTCATTAGAAAATCAAGGAATAGTATGGAAGAGACAATACCTACACAATTTGATAAAATTGAAATTCTACCCACCTCTCCTACGAAAAATAGGAAAATAATAAATTCACTCAAAAGTAAAAAGTTGCATGGAATTGATGGCATTTACAACTGAGTACAAAAAACTTGTTCCCAACAGATTAGTAGGAATCTCAGCCACATATGTAGTAGCTCACTGAAACAAGGCATTTATCAAGATAGACTGAAATATGCTATCAATAAAGCATCGCATGAAAAAGGGGATAGGTTTGATGCTAACAACTACCACTCAGTCTCACTTCCAACAGCCTTATTCAAAATTCTTGAAAAAGTAATGTATTCAAGAGTAGCACCAAGTATTTATAAAAATGAAACACTAACAAAATGTCAGTTTGGTTTTCAGAAAGACTTCTCAACAGAAAATGCTATACATGCTTTCACTGATCGAATATCAAATGCGCTGACTAATTGAACATCACCCATTGGGATATTTTGTGATCTCTCGAAGGCTTTTGACTGTGTCAATCGTGAAATTCTTCTAGGCAAGCTTAAATATTGTGGTATGAATAACCACAGATACGGTGTGGGGTAACGGTGGGGTGGGTGGACTGCTGTGGCCTGTTGTGAGGTTGTGAACAACTGAGGGCTATGGTGGGACGCCTCTCCATCGTTTCTAGGTTCCCAGTTTAATATACAATACACAATTGTGGTATGAGTAAGACAGAGCACAAATTGTTTAATTCATATATAACTGGAAGAATACAGAAGGTTGAAATTAACAATACAGATAGCCTGTAAAAATCAGCAGATTTCTCTAACTGGGGAGATATCAAGTGCAGTATTCCACTGGGTTCAGTGTGGGTCCCTTTCTGTTCTTAATATGTGTTACTGACTTGCCACTATCTATTCATGAAGATGTAAACCTAGTACTTTTTGCTGCTGATACTGGTATAGTAACAACACCCAACAAACAAGAATCAGCTGAGGAAATTGTAAGTAATGCTTTTCAGAAAATTATTAAGTGGTTCTCTGCAGATGGACTCTCACTAAATTTTGAGAAACCACAGTATATACAAGTCTGTACAGTAAATGGCAAAACACCATTGATAAACATAGACTCTGAACAGAAGTCTGTTGTTAAAGCAGAATATTCAAAATTTCTTGGTGTGTGCCTTGATGAGAAATTGAATTGGAAGAAACACATTGATGATCTGCTGAAACGGTTAGGTTCAGTTAATTTGGTGATAAATGTATCAGTAAATTAGCTTACTATGCCTATTTTCATTCATTGCTTTAATATGGCACCATATTTTAGGGTAATCCATCATTAAGAGAAAAAGTATTCACTGCACAAAATCCTGTAATCAGAATAATAGCTGAAACCCACACAAGATCACCTTGCAGACATTTATTTAAGGTATTCAGGAAATTCACAGTACCTTTCCAATACATATATTCACTCATGAAAATTGTTGTTATAAACCTGTCCCAATTAAAAACTAGTAATGAAGTACCTAGCTACAACACTGGAATAAAGGACGCTCTCCAATATTTTGAGTGAAATCTCGCTTTGTCACTGAAAGGGGCGAATTATGCTGCCACAAACATCTTTGGTCATTTGCCAAATTACATTAAAAGTCTGATAGGTAGTGTGTAGGTAGATGGTAAAAGACCCCCAGGATATAGTAAAGTTAAAACTTATTAAAAAACAGAAAATGAAACACCAATCGACCATGAGTGTTGGAAAAGACATTAATTACATAGGCCAAAGACGGAAAACCTTTTTTGCTGAAAATATCTTTTTCTTATGGCTTTTAGGGTGAGAAATCCAAATATTATGCTTAAAAAATGTATCACCCACCATTTCTTCATATTTTACTGTGAAATTTATTAAATTAAGCAATTTTTAAAGAATTTAATAGCTTTTATATAGTTAAAATAATTTAAAAGCGAGGTGTGATTATTGTAGATGATGTTGGTAGCACTGCTGAAAAACATTTGCTGGCAAAAAGGTCGATTCTATTTTTGTGTTAACAGATGGTATTTTGTTTACTGTCAACCTAACCTCACTTTCTCGTTTCCTGTACATATGCTCAGTACAATGTCTAATCGTGGTTGTAAAAGCTCTGCTGACAGTTTTGTTATATTTGTGGTGAATTTGTGATTAAAAACACCAAAGAAACATTAAAGACTTTGAGAAAAAGTTCATCTATTATATTTTGAATCGAAACTTGGTGATCAAGATAAATCTTGGGCACCGCATAAGTTATGTTATGTGTGTGTTTAAGACCTGAGAAAATGGTCCGAAAAAGGGAAAAAAGCCCTTAGATTTGCTGTTCCTATGATATGGAGAGAGCCAAGAAATCATTCCAATGATTGCTACTTTTGCAGTGTTAATATTACTGGTCATAATTCGAAAATCAAGAAGGTAATAAGCTACCCTAACCTCCCATTCGCCATCCAACCAGTAGGGCATGGTGCAGATTTGCCAGTTCCTGAACCTCCAGATCATTTAAATTCTATTCCAACAAAAGTATTTTTTATGTACAATCTGCTTTAGATGAACCAAATAGTGATGAATTCCATTGTAATACAAAAAGTCTAGGGCTCAAATTGTTTATTCAGACCGAGCTTAAGGATTTGGTTAGGAATCTTGGCTTAATGAAAGAAAAAGCTGAATTGCTTGGCTCTAGATTAAAAGAAAACAACTTATTGGCAGTTGCATACAGCATATACACGTACAGAAAGAGAGAGCAGCAATTTTCCAAGTTTTTTCAACAAGAAGGTGATGTAGTGTACTGTTCAGACCTTCCCAGTCTGATGAAGGAGTTTGGTATTGAACACAAAAAGGAAGACTGGAGGCTGTTTATTGATTCATCCAAAACTAGTTTAAAGGCTGTTTTATTACACAATGGTAACATGTGGGCATCTATACCTGTTGGACATTCTGTACATATGAAAGAAAGCTATGAAAACCTAGAACAAGTGCAAAATAAAATAGGATATTCTGCTCATGGTTGGATGATATGTGGCGATCTATAAGTAACATGCATGCTTCTTGGTCAGCAAGGTGGCTTTACCAAATTTCCATGTTTCTTGTGTGAATCGGAGAGTAGGGCTAGGGATCAACACTGGTGCAGAAAGAACTGGCCTGTGAGGGAGTCTTTAAAACCTGGTGAGAAGAACATTCTACGCAAAAAACCTTGTAGATCCAAAAAACGTTCTCCTACCACCTCTACATATAAAGTTAGGTCTAATGAAGCAGTTTGTAAAGGCTTTTCCTAAAGATGGACCACGTTTTAAGTATCTCTGACAAAAGTTTCCACACCTTTCAGAAGCTAAACTAAAAGAACGCGTATTTGTCGGACCTAACATTAGAAAATTGATATGAAAAAAGGGTATCATTCAAGCAAGTCGTTGCGAAGTTCTTAGGAGAAGGAAAAGACCCAGAATATGTTCCTATTATAGCTACAATGTTAAAGAAGTTTAAAACTTTAGGATTTTTAATGAGCCTGAAAGTTCAATTTTTGAACAGTGACCTTCATTACTTCCCAGACAATATGGGAGATGTTAGTGAGGAGCAAGGAGAGCGTTTTCACCAGGACATTAAAGTGATGGAATAACGCTACCAAGGCCGCTGAAGCACCAACATGATGGGGGGACTACTGTTGGTCACTTCACCAAGAACTTCAGCAAGTAACTCATTGTAGAAAAAACTACACAAGAAGCTTCAATGAAAAAAGAGAAAGAAAATACAACCCAATTCCAGCTAACAAGTGAAACCTCTATGAACACACACCATTGTTTTAAGTAGCTTATACTAAATACAAATCATGCTTATGTTGTAACAAAGCATTTCATTAATTTCCATGTTTACCATATAGCATAGCATTTTTATACTTTATAATAAAAAGCATATTGCTCGAAAACTATGAGTGATACAAAAAAACTAAGGCTAGATTTGGATTCAGATCATAAAATCTATAAACATCAGCTATCAAAGTAAAAAGAGTTTTTCCAAAAAAAGTTTTTTGTTGGCCTGTGTTTTGAATGCGCGGTAAGGTAAAGAGAAATGAAAAAAAAAACTTTCATTTTTCCTTGTCACGATTTTGCTTCTGATACCCTCATATGTAGAAGAGTCTGTTAAGATGTGCAGTTCTGAGTATGATGGGCTATGAGTGTTTTGTAACATATACTCCTGGAAATGGAAAAAAGAACACATTGACAGCGGTGTGTCAGACCCACCATACTTGCTCCGGACACTGCGAGAGGGCTGTACAAGCAATGATCACACGCACGGCACAGCGGACACACCAGGAACCGCGGTGTTGGCCGTCGAATGGCGCTAGATGCGCAGCATTTGTGCACCGCCGCCGTCAGTGTCAGCCAGTTTGCCGTGGCATACGGAGCTCCATCGCAGTCTTTAACACTGGTAGCACGCCGCGACAGCGTGGACGTGAACCGTATGTGCAGTTGACGGACTTTGAGCGAGGGCGTATAGTGGGCATGCGGGAGGCCGGGTGGACGTACCGCCGAATTGGTCAACACGTGGGGCGTGAGGTCTCCACAGTACATCGATGTTGTCGCCAGTGGTCGGCGGAAGGTGCACGTGCCCGTCGACCTGGGACCGGACCGCAGCGACGCACGGATGCACGCCAAGACCGTAGGATCCTACGCAGTGCCGTAGGGGGCCGCACCGCCACTTCCCAGCAAATTAGGGACACTGTTGCTCCTGGGGTATCGGCGAGGACCATTCGCAACCGTCTCCATGAAGCTGGGCTACGGTCCCGCACACCGTTAGGCCGTCTTCCGCTCACGCCCCAACATCGTGCAGCCCGCCTCCAGTGGTGTCGCGACAGGCGGGAATGGAGGGACGAATGGAGACGTGTCGTCTTCAGCGATGAGAGTCGCTTCTGCCTTGGTGCCAATGATGGTCGTATGCGTGTTTGGCGCCGTGCAGGTGATCGCCACAATCAGGACTGCATACGACCGAGGCACACAGGGCCAACACCCGGCATCATGGTGTGGGGAGCGATCTCCTACACTGGCCGTACACCACTGGTGATCGTCGAGGGGACACTGAATAGTGCACGGTACATCCAAACCGTCATCGAACCCATCGTTCTACCATTCCTAGACCGGCAAGGGAACTTGCTGTTCCAACAGGACAATGCACGTCCGCATGTATCCCGTGCCACCCAACGTGCTCTAGAAGGTGTAAGTCAACTACCCTGGCCAGCAAGATCTCCGGATCTGTCCCCCATTGAGCATGTTTGGGACTGGATGAAGCGTCGTCTCACACGGTCTGCACATCCAGCACGAACGCTGGTCCAACTGAGGCGCCAAGTGGAAATGGCATGGCAAGCCGTTACACAGGACTACATCCAGCATCTCTACGATCGTCTCCATGGGAGAATAGCAGCCTGCATTGCTGCGAAAGGTGGATATAGACTGTACTAGCGCCGACATTGTGCATGCTCTGTTGCCTGTGTCTATGTGCCTGTGGTTCTGTCAGTGTGATCATGTGATGTATCTGACCCCAGGAATGTGTCAATAAAGTTTCCCCTTCCTGGGACAATGAATTCACGGTGTTCTTATTTCAATTTCCAGGAGTGTATATGTTGCGAAATAAGAGAAGATTTGATATCAGTATTAAGTATTTTTTATTGAAGCAAAGTCGAACCAAGTAAGGAGGATTTTCTTATTTTTGACAAGGACAGGTGTCCTTGAAGTCTGCTGCTAGCATCTACAATTGAGATGTAAGAGAGGAAGTCCGATTAGCCAAAAATCCTACAAGTACAACGTTTCTACTAATGCAATTGTAATATGCTTTAAATTAATTTTTTCCATTCATATATGTATATGTATTTTCTTATTTCAACACAAATGCCGACCTGAGTGCCAGGATTTCAGGGCAAGGGTGGTGAGTAGGGTTTGTTAACTATTGTTGTAGTAAGAAATTTCTATGACACTGTTGTTGTTGTGGACTTCAGTCCTGAGACTGGTTTGATGAAGCTCTCCATGCTACTCTATCCCGTGCAAGCTTCTGCATCTCCCAGTACCTACTGCAACCTACATCCTTCTGAATCTGTTTAGTGTATTCATCTCTTGGTCTCCCTCTATGATTTTTACCCTCCACGCTGCCCTCCAATACTAAATTGGTTATCCCTTGATGTCTCAGAATATGCCCTACGAACCGATCCCATCTTCTAGTCAAGTTGTGCCACAAACTCCTCTTCTCTCCAATTCTATTCAATTCCTCCTCATTAGTTATGTGATCTACCCATCTAATCTTCAGCATTCTTCTGTAACACCACATTTCGAAAGCTTCTACTCTCTTCTTGTCTAAACTATTTATCATCCACGTTTCACTTCCATACAAGGCTACACTCAATACAAATACTTTCAGAAACGACTTCCTGACACTTAAATCTATACTCGATGTTAACAAATTTCTCTTCTTCAGAAACGCTTTCCTTGCCATTGCCAGTCTACATTTTATATCCTCTCTACTTCGACCATCATCAGTTATTTTGCTCCCCAAATAGTAAAACTCATCTACTACTTTAAGCCTCTCATTTTCTAATCTAATTCCCGCAGCATCACCCGATTCAATTCGATTACATTCCATTATCCTCGTTTTGCTTTTGTTGATGTTTATCTTATATCCTCTTTCAAGATACTGTCCATTCCGTTCAACTGCTCTTCCAAGTCCTTTGCTGTCTCTGACAAAATTACAATGTCACTGGTGAACCTCAAAGTTTTTATTCCTTCTCCATGAATTTTAATTCCTACTCCGAATTTTTCTTTTGTTTCCTTCACTGCTGGCTCAATATACAGATTGAATAACAACGGGGATAAGCTACAACCCTGTCTCACTCCCTTCCCAACCACTGATCCCCTTTCATGCCCCTCAACTCTTATAACTGCCATCTTGTTTCTGTACAAATTGTAAATAGCCTTTCGTTCCCTGTGTTTTACTCCTACGACCTCCAGAATTTGAAAGAGAGTATTCCAGTCAAAGTTGCATAAGTTTTCTCTAAGTCTACAAATGCTAGAAACGTTGGTTTGCCTTTCCTTAATCTATTTTCGAAGATAAGTCATAGGGTCAGTATTGCCTCACCTGTTCCAACATTTCTATGGAATCCAAACTGATCTCCTCTGTGGTCGGCTTCTAAAAATGTTCAGATTTGTGTGAAATCTTATAGGACTTAACTGCTAAGGTCATCAGTCCCTAAGCGTACACACACCATTTAACCTAAATTATCCTATGGACAAACACATACACCCATGCCCGAGGGAGGACTCGAACCTCCGCAGGGACCAGCCATACAGTCCATGACTGCAGCGCCATACACTGCTCGGCTAATCCCGCGCATCAGGTCGGCTTCTACCAGTTTTTCCATTCATCTGTAAAGAATTCGTGTTATTATTTTGCAGTCGTGGCTTATTAAACTGATAGTTCAGTAATTTTCACATCTGTCAACACCTGCTGTCTTTGGGATTGGAATTATGATATTCTTCTTGAAGTCTGATGGTATTTCGCCTGTCTCATACATCTTGCTCACTAGGCAGTATCAGTTTTGTGAGGCCTGTCAGTATTTCTAATGGAATGTTGTCTGTTCCCAGGGCTTTGTTACGACTTAGGTCTTTCAGTGCTCTGTCAAAGTCTTCATGCAGTATCATATCTCCTATTTCATCTTCATCTACATCCTCTTCCATCTCCAGAATATTGTCCTCAAGTACATCGCCCTTGTATAGACCCTCTATATACTCCTTCCACCTTTCTGCTTTCCCTTCTTTACTTAGAACAGGGTTTCCATCTGAGCTCTTGATATTCATGCAAGTGCTTCTCTTTTCTCCAAAGGTCTCTTTAATTTTCCTGTAGGCGGTATCTATCTTACTCCTAGTGATATGCACCTCTACATCCTTACATTTGTCCACTATCCATCCCTGCTTAGCCATTTTGCACTTCCTGCCGATCTCATTTTTGAGACGTTTGTATTCCTTTTTGCCTGTTTCATTTATTTCATTATTATATTTTCTCCTTTCATCAATTAAATTCAATTTCTCTTCTGTTACCCAAGGATTTCTATTAGCCCTCGTCTTTTTACCTACTTGATCCTCTGCTACCTTCACTATTTCATCTCTCAAAGCTACCCATTCTTCTTCTACTGTATATCTTTCCCCCATTTTTGTCAATCGTTCCTAAATACTTTCCCTGATGCTCTCTACAACCTCTGGTTCTTTCAGTTTATCCAGGTCCCATCTCCTCAAATTCCCACCTTTTTGCAGTTTCTTCAGTTTTTATCTACAGTTCATAACCAATAGATTGTGATCAGACTCCACATCTGCCCCTGAAAATGTACTACAATTTAAAACCTGGTTCTTGAATCTCTGTCTTAGGATTATATAATCTGAGACCTTCCAATATCTCCAGGCTTCGTCCATGTATACAACCTTTTTTATGGTTCTTGAACCAAACGTCAGCTATGATTCAGTTATGCTCTGTGCAAATATCTACCAGGCGGCTTCCTCTTTCATTCCTTAATCCCATTCCATATTCACCTACTACGTTTCCTTCTCTTCCTTTTCCTACTATCGAGTTCCAGTCACCCATGACAATTAAATTTTCGTCTCCCTTCAATATCTGAATAATTTGTTTTATCTCATCATACATTTCATCAATCTCTTCCTCATCATGACATTGTTATTAGTTATTAAAATTAATTGTCAGTATTTGCTGTTTGCATGAATCACAACAGGGAGCAAGTAAAGCAAACAGGCAAAAACTGAGGAAAAATTTTTGGGAAGGAATAAGAATTGGTCACAGGTTTCGTAAAATTTCCCAAAGTAAGCTGTTTTATTCGTGGCAGCAAAGGTAGGACAGCTACACAAGTTGCTCGTATGGTTAGACTTGGTAGCGTCTCTTTTGTTGTAGATAGAAACCTTTTCCTCATTATTCCCATCCTTGAATTTTATTGTGAAAAATTTACAGGAATTTTTCAGTGTGGTACACATTGTCAGTAAAACATAAAGAATTGCATTAAAATAGTTTGCACATTAAAATAGACGTAAAACAGGCTCTGACATCACGTAAACTTCAATTGTCAAGTGTAATAATTAGCATATGAAATTTTAATATTTTTATTTGACTTTTGCATATTCATACAACATGGCAGAAAAATATGTGTCCATTGTTGATAGCAGTAGTGAAAACATTCAAACAAATGAAGTTCAGGAACCATGCATGCCAACTGCAGAAAGAATTGATGGGTCAGACATGAATGTCGCAGTTGTGACAAATGATAGCGACACTTCACAGCAAAATAACCTTGACAACACAATGTTTACAATTGATTAGACAATGTTATGCACCTCCCAAAGCGACATACCGCTCATGAATGAAACACTGGAGAGCAATTGCAATATGAATCTTGACAACATGTTACAAACATCACTTATTTACAACACAAACATTAACTTGGAAAGTACAGCTGACAGTAGCCACAGTAATACAATGAAGCACTGCTGTGGCAGCTATTATCTAACATAAACACGAAATTTGATGATATGAAACACAAGGTGAACACCAATTTCAGTGATATAAAACAAGATATGAATACCAAGGTTGATAATTTGACACACAATCTAAACACCGTCACAGAAGATCTAAATACAATGAAACAAGAGCAAGAACAAGTATGCAAGGATTTGCAAGATACAGTCTTACAGATGTTTGATGACTTAAACAGAAATTTTTGCACTGACATCGACGAAAAATTGAATGATTTGAAAAAACAAATAACGCATCAAGTACTATGAAGTTAACAGTAATATTATGGAGCTAAAACAGAAGGTAGATTCTTTCATGACCATAACGATCTAGTAGACCAACAGATGAAGAAAATCACAAACGGAAACACAAACACTGAAGCCACACAAAACCTGTTGGTTTCGACAGTAAAAAAGGTAACCACTGTCGTTAACAAACTAAATGAAGACTATGAAGGTGTACCTCTAGCTGTAGAAGAGCTTACTTTAAGGGTAGCAACATTAGAAATTGACTCAGCATTTGCTAAGAAGGAGAGAGAGAAGATCAATGAATATCTGAGTGATATCATTAGTCAAGCAGAAGCACATATGTTAGATAAGGGTAATATAATTTCAGAGAAGTTAGTAACAGATTGTAAGTAAAACACAGATGTAGAAGAAAAGGCTATTCGATAAAGAGAAAATGAAATAGTGAACAAGGTAAACAATAACCCACAAGTCACAGACAACAGGATCCGCAACCTTTTAAAAGAAAATATTACAGGATCTCGAAATATGCATGTAAATAATACACAAGCTACAGTGAACAAACTGCAACCTGTCGGTATGTATCCAGAATTTGTCATGAGTCCCACAGCAGGTACCAGTGACAGTTGTAGAGAGCGAAATGTAAACGTACACACAACTCCAATACCTGAGCAATTACCAACTGGAATTACAGGTAACTACCATAAACGCATAAATACGACCGAAAATGCCACGTGTCTATCAACTATTTTTGCGGAGACATCCACAGTTTCCTACGTTCACTACAGTAGGTAAAAGAGGGTGAATCCAGTAGTCTTCATCAGTGCTTTTCTTCATGTATTTCCATGCAACTGGACGGAAGCACAGAAAATTAGATTTGTCGTGGAATATACGCAAGGTGACGTTCTTTTATGAGCAACAGAAGTGGCATAACGTTGCAGCACCTATATCCAATTTGAACGAGCTTTCCTCGACCAATACTGGTCTGAGGCAGTGCAAGAAAGACTCAAATGAGAGGTTTTCAACCCCGCACCATTCAATGGCAAATATGGTAGTCTAAGTGGATCCTTTGAAAAATACCTGAACGAGACACGCTACTGGACGCACCCAATATCGCAGGTAGATGTGTTAAAATTTTTGAAAAGTCGTTCACCATCACACATTAGAGAAAAATTTGTCACGACACCAGAACACAACAACGAATTTTTTTGTCAGTGCTTTATTCTATCGACTTAATCTATGAGGAAAGACCTGTGTCCAATAGAGCAACAGAAAATCAGGCACAGCAACAACATAGTTACGTAAATCAGTCAGTAAAACGTCATCTAAACACGCAGAAAGGATTGTACACACAACAGCAAAGTTACATACCCATAGGTAATGAGTATGGCAACGGGAACAGAAAAAACAAACGATTTAAAAGAAATGTTCAAAACAACAGGAGTAATTTCAAAGCACGAAAGAATCACAATCCACCATCGCAAGGCCCTATGCCGAAAATAAACACAAACAGTCAGCCGCACCAGTGGCCAACGAGCGGCAACAATGCAGTGCCATACGCTGTACCACAGCCGACATTTGGGCAGCAAAATAACGGCACAGCAGCTAACGACGGAAATTGGCGAAGTACCCACACAGTGCAACTAACTGAAATTACTCCAGGTAATGAATTAAGTCACACTACGCCGTCGGAAAACACCAACCGGTCGTAGTTAATCCCCAGGCTATTGACCTCTCTGGAAGTGGGGGCACAGAAAAATTACAAATATGTTTCATAAGGTTTGACAAACCAAGTGACGTCAAGGATGATCTGTGTCAGCATGAGTTAGATACAACAAATAATATTCAGGAAGAACAAATACAAGCAATCATTAAGGTGAAAATATTTAATGTTGACAGACAGTTAATTTTAGATACATGTTCAGCTAGCAACCTAATGTCAAATGCATTTTTCTATGAATTCAAGAAGAGAGGCAAATTCCCAACATTTCCTGTACATCAGCCACTTATTCCATTACAAACTGAACATTTTACAGTGAAGGGTAATTTTCTTATAATTGACAAACTTATAGTTAATTGTCTTATTGGCATGGACATTTTTAGAATATACAAAACACAGATTGACTTAGGTAATGGTAAATGCCACTTTTATGTAATGGATCAGATTTTTTTCTATTGAGTTGGTCAAAACATCTGATGAAAGTAACAAAAACAAACCAGAGTCAAATGTAATAGTACAATATTCCTTTCCAGCTGTATATTTCACAAATAAATTTGATACTGAACAAGAAGCAAACACTGAGGTTAGTTACGAAATGGTAGAGCAGAAACTAAGTGAATCACAGATACTAAATGATATGCAATGACAAGAACTTGTTATTTAAGTATGCAAATGTTTTCAGTAAGGAGCCAGGAGTAATCAAAGACTATGAACACAAATTTGAAGTCTATCCACATAAAACATTTTGTGTAATGTTGTATCCTATTACATGGGCAAAGCGAGAGACAGTAAGGGAAGAGATCAATCATATGAATAAATGGGGAATTATACAACCTTCATTTTCACCTTACTGTAGTCCTATATTACCAGTAAGTAAACTGGACAGTTCTGTAAGATTAGTTCTCGATGCCAGAGGTATCAATAAGACTATGGTACCAGTACATGTAAGACCAGACAACTTGGACAAACAGATTCTAAAGTTTTACAATACAAAATATTTCAGTATACTCGATCTCAAGATGTCCTACTAGCAAATAAAGCTCCACGAAGAAAGTCGAAAATATACAATATTTGTTTGTGGTGGCAGAAGTTACGAATTCAGTGCTCTAACTTTTGGACTGGACATTGGAGCAGGTGTGTTTATATCTGCATTGGACAACGTATTAGGACGAGAATTGCTTAGCAAAGTCACTGTTTATGTAGACGACATGCTGACAGCCACACCCACGTCGTTAGAACATATGAGGCTCATTGAACAGGTGCTTCAACAATTTGCAGATTATGGAGTAACAGCCAAGTAAAAAAGTCTAGTTTTGGTAGGGAGCAAGTCAGGTTTTTAGGACATGATGTGTCAGAACAAAGTATATTACCTGATCTGAAAAAACTTGATGTCATACGCAACTGTACAGCTCCAAAGATTAAAAAATAACTAAAAGCCTTTTTAGGACTAGCGTCTTTTTTTCGTAAATTCGTACCACAGTAACTGATGAACAATGCTGCATTACTCAATTTGTTGCGAAAAAATAGGCCTTGCTTAAGAGATGATAAGTGCCAGGAGGACTTTAATAAGATTAAGGAGGCATTAGTCAATGCAAAAATTCTTAGCCACCCTGATGAAGAAGGTAAAGAAGTTACCAAGATCATCATTTTTGCTAGTCACACAGAATCAGAAGTAGATAGATCTTACTCAGTGTCAGAATTGGAAAGTTTAGCTGTAATATGGGCATTTAAAAAGTATGAATTTTTTTGTGGAGCAGGAATACCAAAGTTTACTGTGACCATCAGTCCTTGTCATTCCTTTCAACATGTAAACTATTGCGCTGTAGATTAGCTAGGTAGTGAACTCAGAACATTATTAATGCAAGGTGCCGCACAACAGTCTGATTCAGTAGTGGATTGAGGGGGGGGGGGCTAGGAGGCTCAAGCCCCCCTCCCAAAAACATCTAGGTCCGCTTATGACAAATCTCAAATTAAATTTGATGTTATCCTACTGTCTTAATACTATACTACCTACAGTACAATTTTCATCACTTGTTACGTAATCCCTTTAAAGTTGGTGTAGTATGTTTTCAAATTTTAAATTTCTCTAAGAATGTGCCTATGTGACTACTTTTTAAATCGCGTGCCGCCCAATCGAAACGCAGCTACATGCACACACCACTATCACTGCCATCCGCCCGCCCGATACGAGTGTGCGATTTGCGAGTACGCGTGCACCGTTACTGTACACATAGAGCATTGTCGTATGGTTTGTCGAATCTACACATCTACATCTACGTGATTACTCTGCTGTTCACAATAAAGTGCCCGGCAGAAGGTTCAATGAACCACCTTCAAGCTGTCTCTCTACCCTTCCACTCTCGAACGGCACGCGGGAAAAACGAACACTTAAATTTTTCTGTGAGAGCCCTGATTCCTCTTATTTTATCGTGATGATCATTTCTCCCTATGTAGGTGGGTGCCATCAGAATGTTTTCGCAATCGGAGGAGAAAACTGGTGACTGAAATTTCATGAGAAGATCCCGTCGCAACGAAAAGCGCCTTTGTTTTAATGATTGACACTCCAATTTACGTATCATGTCTGTGACACTATCTCCCCTATTTCGCGATAATACAAAACGAGATGCCCTTGTTTGTACTTTTTCGATGTTATCCGTCAGTCCCACCTGATGCGGATCCCACACCGCACAGCAATACTCCAGAATAGGGCGGATATGCGTCGTGTAAGCAGTCTCTTTAGTAGACCTGTTGACCCTTCTAAGTGTTCTGCCAATGAATCGCAGTGTTTCGTTTGCTCTACCCACAATATTATCTATGTGATCGTTCCAATTTAGGTTATTTGTAATTGTAACCCCTAAGTATTTTGTTGAATTTACAGCCTTCAGATTTGTGTGACTTATCACGTAATCGAAATTTACCTGGTTTCTTTTAGTACTCATGTGAATAACTTAACACTTTTCCTTATTCAGGGTAAATTCCCACTTTTCACACCATACAGATATCTTATCTAAATCATTTTGCAAGTCGTTCTGATCATCTGATGACTTTACAAGATGGTAAATGACAGCAGCAGCTGCAAACAATCTAAGACGGCTGTTCAGATTGTCTCCTATGTCGTTAATATAGATCAGGAACAATAGAGGGCCTATAACACTTCCTTGGGGAACGCCGGATATTACTTCTGTTTTACTCGATGACTTTCCGTCTATTACTACGAATTGTGACCTTTTTGACAAGAAATCACGAATCCAGTCGCACAACTGAGGCGGTACTCAGTAGGCACGCAGTTTGGTTAGAAGACGCTTGTGAGGAACGGTGTCGAAAGCCTTCTAGAAATCTAAACATATGGAATCAATTTGACATCCCCTGTCGATAGCACTTCTTACTTCATGAGTATAAAGAGCTAGTTGTGTTTCACAAGAACGATATTTTCTGAATCCATGCTGACTATGTGTCAATAAATCGTTTTCTTCGAGGTACTTTATAATGTTCGAAAGCAGCATATGTTCCAAAACCCTACTGCAAATCGACGTTAGTGATATAGGTCTGTAATTCAGCAGATTACTCCTACTTCCCTTTTTGGGTATTGGTGTGACTTGAGCAATTTTCCAGTCTTTAAGTACGGATCTTTCTGTGAGCGAGTGGTTGTGTATAATTGCTAATTATGGAGCTATTTTATCAGCATACTGTGAGAGGAACCTGACTGGTATACAATCTGGACCGGAGGCCTTGCCTTTATTAAGTGATTTAAGCTACTTCGTTACTCGGAGTATATCTACTTCTATGTTTCTCATCTTGGCAGTTGTTCTTCATTGGAATTCAGGAATATTAGTTCGTCTTCTTTGGAGAAGGAGTTTCGTAAAACCGTGTTTAATAACTCTGCTTTAGTGGCACTGTCATCAGTGACTTCACCGTTGTTATCGCGCAGTGAAGGTATTGATTGCGTCTTGCCACTGGTGTGCTTTATGTATGACCAGAATCTCTTTGGGTTTTCTGCCAGATTTCGAGACATAATTTCGTTGTGGAAATTATTAAAAGCATCTCGCATTGAAGTACGCGCCATATTTCGAACTTCTGTGAAACTTTGCAACCTTGGGATTTTGCGTTCTTTTAAATTTGGCATGCTTTTTTCGTGGCTTCTGCAACAACGATCTGGCCCGTTTTGTACCACGGGGGAACAGTACCATCACTTATTAATTTATGTGGTATATATCTCTCAATTGCTATCGATACTATCTCTCTGAAAACATTCCTCAACTTTTCCACACTTACATGCTCAGATTGGAAGGAGTGAAGACTGTCTCTTAAAAAGGCGTTAAGAGCATTTTTATCAGGTTTTTTAAATAGATATACTTTGCGTTCCTTTTGATGGTTGTAGGTGTTACGGTATTCAGCCAAGCAGCAAATGCCTTGTGGTCTCTAATCCCTGTATTCGTCACAATACTCATTATTTGTCCAGGATTATTTGTTGCTAAAAGGTCAAATATGCTTTCGCAACCATTTACGCTTAGAGTGGGCACATGAACTATTTGTACAAAATAATTTTCGGAGAAAGCATTCAGTACAATTTCGGATGACGTTTTATGCCAGTGGCTGGCTTTAAACGTATAATTTTTCCAGCATATCAAGGGTAAATTAAAGTCACCACCGACTATAATTGTATGAGGGGGGCTACTTATTTGAAATGAGACTCAAGTTTTCTTTGAACTGTTCAGCAACTATATCTTCTGAGTCGGGGGCTCGGTAAAAGGATCCAATTAATAGTTTAGTCTGATTATCAGGTATAGCCTCTACCCATACTATTTCACACGAACTATCTACTTCAATTTCACTACAAGGCAAACTACCTCTGACAGCAATATATACTCCACCACCAACTGTATTTAATCTATCCTTTCTGAACACTGTTATATCGTTTGAAAAAATTTCGGCTGAACTTATTTCCGGCTTTAGCCAGCTCTCTGTACCTACAACTATTTGAGCTTCAGTGCTTTATACTAGGGCTTGGAGCTCTGGTTCTTTCCCAACACAGCTACGACAATTTACAACTACAATACCAATCGTTTCTACAACTACCTTACTGTGTTTTACCCGCCCACTTTTAGAAGGACGTCCCTTCTGTGGTTCCCTGAGACCCTCTAACCTAAAAAACCGCCCAGTCCCTTCCACACAGCCCCCGCTACCCATGTAGCCACCTACTGTGTGCAGTGGACTCCTGACCTATTAAGCAGAACCCAAAAACCCACCACCCGATGGCGCAAGTCAAGGAATCTGCTGCCTACACGGTCACAGAACCACCTGAGCCTCTGATTCAGACCCTCCACTCGGCTCTGGACCAAAGGACCACTCGGTTCTATCGATGATGCTGCAAATGGTGAGCTACGCCTTAATCTCGGAAGCAAGACTGGCAGTCTTTACCACTTCCGCTAGCCGCCCAAAACCAGACAGAATCTGTTCCAATCCAAAGCGTCACATGCCATTGGTATCGACATGAGCCACCACCTGCAGTTGGCTCCACCCTGTGCTCTTCATGGCATCCAGAAGCACCCTTTCCACATCCGGAATGACTCCCCCCAGAATGCACACGGAGTGCACACTGGCTTCCTTCCCCTCCTTGGTAGCCATGTTCCTAAGGGGCCTCATTACGCGCCTAACATTGGAGCTACCAACTACCAGCAAACCCACCCTCTGTGAATGCCCAGACCTTGTAGGCTGAATAGCTTCCTCTGGAACAGGGTGGACGACTGTATGCAGCTCAGAGACATCGTCAGCCACAGACAACGCCCGAAACCTTTCGTCAAACGAACCGGGGAGGCCCTACGAGCGGCCCCTGGGGAAATTTTTCACTGCCTGCCAGACATTGGAATGATCTCCCACTTGACTACAGGTGAGGGGTCAACCTCAGTGCAAGCAGTACCCTGGGCGTCCACAGCAGTGGACCGATTGGAGGACACATGGGATGTGCTCGACATCCCTCGCATCCCCACATTTGATCCCCCACAGTGACGCCCCTTGGCAGCAGCCTCAAGCTACGTGACAGAAGCCAAAGCGGCCTGGAGCTGTGAGTGAAGGGTCGCCAACTCAGCTCGCATCTGTACACAACAATCACAGTTCCTATCCATTACTGCAGTCGCTCCTTTTTGAAGCTCGTAAAAATATGTAACAAGCGAATGGTGTACTTGCCTTATTAGTAGCAGGAACTAGCAGTGCTGCTCTCGCTGACGGTCTAACTGACACTGAGCTGTTCTAACCAAACAAACAAAAGCCTGTACGATACGAGGGTCCATACAAGCGTCGATAACAACGGCGGTACTGTACACTACACTGCTATTAAAATAAAATAGAATGCGCTGTTCAAGTGGTTCTTAATTGTAATCAAGGCGTGCTTTTGTTTGTATTTATCAGATTTTCAAGAAAATGACATTGAAATGTAGACAAGGAGATCTTCGTTCGTTTGTTTACTGAAAAGGAAGAAAGAAGAGGTAGAATCGAGAGAAAATGAACCAGTATTGCCTGGAAACAATGTAGGTGACTTATCATTATCGACTCAATGCTAAGCAGGTACATCTTTCTGATTATTTTGTATGTACTTAATGAAATTCATACAAACACGATTAGTCGAGTTTGTGACTTTTTATTAGGCAGAGTTCGCTGATCTTTCGGTCGGTGTTGTGTGGTTGGCTGTGGAATGGACTCTGGATCAGTATTGCAAATTTATTGATTTTTGCCACTAACTTTGGTGCTTTTGAGTAACTGTTCAGTTGCATCTAGTGGCTGGTGTGAATTATGGTGGACTTTAAAAAGATTGGGTTGGTTTATGATAAAATTATTTTTTTATAAATCACTTGGTCCATTCTACATACAGCAAACAGCACTATTTAATTTGCTAAAGTCTAGTAACTCTTAAATTTATATCACCTAAAAATTTATAATACACAGTATTTTGCCTTCATTTCTGTGTTGTTTTGTGCCTGAATTGTTATGCACCCGTTTTGTTATGTGCTCTAGATCTGCAATTGCATGCACAGTGCATATCTCTAGTGACAATGGCAATGTGGTGTATCTAAAACCAAATGCTGTTGTTTTAGTGCTAAACTTATGTAAAGTATAGGGACAGTATACCCAGAAATGTCGTGCAGAATCGCTATGTGATAGCAAATTTGCAGGCTGGCTAGAAAGAATTCAAGTCGATGACACAAAGGCATACTGTAAATTTTGCCATAATACTTTGTTATCATGTTCTGTGCGATAATAAGCCACAGTGACGTAAAAAAAACACATGACGGCGGCAGCACCATTGTGAACAACAAAAAAATGCCTTTTAAAAGCGTGAAAGAGTATCCAGAAGTGAATCAATTTGGGGATTCCCTTGCATTATTTGTTTCCACTCATTGTCCAATCATGTCTTGTCATCCCTTAACTGATTCGTGCAAGAGTAAATTCACAGACAGTGATATTCCCAGAAAACTTAAAATAGGTAGAACAAAATGTAGTGCAGCTATAAAACATGTAACATGGCGATATTTTGTGGAAAATTCATCGGGATGTATCTGGAAGTTGGGTCAAGACTGCCTACAACCTGTCAACGTCATTGAAGAATTTGCAAAGCGTTATCTGAGGAGATTCGCTATGCATTAAATGGACAAAATAAAATTATGTGTGCATTTTAGAATATTGATGTGTACCTTCAGAATGCCTATGCTCAACTGGGTCAAGCCCCTCCCAAACAAAATCCTGGATCCGCCACTGGTCTGATTACTATAAGTTTAGGAAGCAAATGAAAATTATACAACAGCAAGATTGCAGCTGGAATAAAGTCATGTAAAACCTTAAGCAAGATGAAGGTGGAAAGGTAAGTAGATGGTATCAGGAGTACAAGGGGGTTTTGTTTCATAGGAAATCTGATCAATGGTGTGTGTGTGTGTGTGTGTGTGTGTGTGTGTGTATTTCTGAAGATTATATCAACTAATTTATAAGACGTGCACATGAAATACGAGGACATTATGGAGTAGGCAAATGTGCTGAAAAAATTTCAACACCCTAGAGCGATAAAAGTTGGCAAACTGAATAAGAAGTGGCAACTACTCTGTTTAG
The DNA here is from genome assembly GCF_021461395.2 of Schistocerca americana. Classification (NCBI taxonomy): domain Eukaryota; kingdom Metazoa; phylum Arthropoda; class Insecta; order Orthoptera; family Acrididae; genus Schistocerca; species Schistocerca americana. Next base: position 477,034,433 of record NC_060119.1, read on the forward strand.
GGCCATATATAATTTCCGAAATACCATACCCTGGGATGTACAGGTTAGCCCATGAGAAAACAGGGAGAGACAAGTGTCTCCACCCTCACAAAGATATAAAAGCTTTTGTAGAATGATGAGGCTAGGTAGCATTTTTTCTTTCTATCACAAGATAATTGTAAATAGTGTACATAATTCTAAGTGTCATTTTTCTTCTGGAGAGTATTTTAAGATAAGGTAATGTCTATAGGCATAAGTAATTCTTTTGTTTTGTACACATAAGCATAAAATCAATAGCAATGAGTAGTAATCCAAAGCTTCATGCGAAGCGAAAGTATGAACAAAATTAGTGTATGGCTCAGCTGTCCACGCTCAACAATACACACTGACGTCAGTAGTAGGAGAGGAGGCATTGACCTGTGTGTATGTGCGACGGTCGGGCAGAAGGTGCAACCAAATAAGAATGCAATATGTGCAAATACTTAATTTAAATACAAAATAAACCGAAATACTGAGCAACTGCATCTACTATCTAAGAACTAAGGTATCTATTGACATGTGTAAGCAGAGATTTAAATACTAAGCTATATACAACATATTTACAAGCAAAACGAAGCATTATGAAAAAAAATAGGAGATGTGTGAGCTAAGAAGAAACTACAAAGTAATGTAAGAAATGTCACATAATTTTCTTTGCAGAGTAAATAATCATAAAGGGTAATCTGTTGCCCTTACGAATGTCTATGAATTTAAACTAAGTATGGAAATATCTGCAGACGAATGTAATGGCCAAACATATCAGTGGTCACCGAGCTACATAATGATATTGATTTTAATTTAGTTTTAAGTCTTTTCTTTCAGTGACGAGCGCATTGTCACAGAGCAGATGAAGACTATTACGTCGAGAGTAGCAGGTACCAAATGAAGAAATGGGTCACACCTCGAGTAAACAATTTAGTTATAAGGATATTTATACAAAGGCCATAAGGCAAATGAGAAACGAAGTATGCATTGTCACAGTATATCTCCGTGACATTTATCAGTACCTATTCGTTGCAGAGTAGACATAAACATTTAAGCATGTGATTTTACAAAAACCAATTAATTTTTATTGTGTCATATGAAAGCTTGAATAATGACATTTCCAGGTATTCAAGAGAGATAAGTGTATGATGGTCAAAACTTCTTCATATTTCACACTAGGCTACATGTGAACTGAAGTAAACAACACAAATGCTTGAAGAAACAACATGATACTACGTGAATGATTAGTCAGTACACATTATTTCCATGAAATAAAAGTTCCTTGGTAACCATCCAATGACTGTACGAGTAACATTTTATCATAAATTGTTGAACCAATAGATGAGTATTTCCTTCCTTCCCTCCCAAACAATGGAGGCAGCGCTAAGCGTAGTTAGGCTGGCAATGCATAACGTTTTAGTCCTGTTTCCAATGGATAATATGTATGTAATTAATTTGTGTATGTGATGTGAATAAAGATAAGTTAAAACTAACAAACAGACTGTGGTAACAGAACCCAATTTATCTAAGGAAGAAATGAGCTCCCCTAAGTGAGGAAAGCCTATTTATAAAATGAGGTATAAATGTATCATATGCTGGTATTGTATCTTAATAATGTTTTATGTAATTAATTTGTACATGTGATGTGTACAAAAATAAGCTAAAACTAACAAACGAACGGTGGTAACAGAATCCAGTTTCCCTAATGACGAAATGAAATCCCATAAGTGAGAAAGGCCTATTTATGATATGAAGTATAAATGTATCATGTGCTTGTATCATAATAATGTGTTATGCAATTAATTTGTTTATGTGATGTGAATAAGGTGATGTTAAAACTAACAAACAAACTGTGGTAACAGAACACATTTAATGAAAATATTTCGACGGTTTAAAACTTAAGAAATTTATGTTCATAGTATAAGCAATGGATAGAATGTCAATCATAGGTATAAGCTACCATGTTATGTATATTGTTGTAACTCAATACTTGTATGAATTTGCATTGAAACCAAACTCCAAGTGCAGAAATGAACTTTAAAGACAAGAAATTTATACAATGTTTTGGATGGCTATATGTGTTGTTCAACAAGCAGATGGTCAAGTATGGTGATGTTAACATGTGTGTGCATCGAAATAATTTCTGAGTATCGTGGCTCACAACACTTGATACACTAATAAGTGAACTGTAGTTGTTCGAGTCAGTACTTACCTCATCGATGGATGTCATTGCCCAGGGTCCTCTGCGCTGAAAATGCGAGTACGAAGGGTAATAACGACGCCCAGTCCGTAAAAATCGAGATCTTTGGCCACAGCGTCGGATTTCGAAAAATAAGCACACACCCACTGCACCCAGAATGAAAACAAACGCCACAGCAATTCTTTAATATGTGGTACTCACTCAATGTGAAATCAACACTAAGAAAACGAGTGCATGAATGTGTGACAGTAGCAGCTAACATGATGACCGTTAACAACTAGTTCTTAGCTGCCAAATATGCCAGTCCGCGACCATATGTGTTGGCGAAGACGTTAATTATGAATGCTCGGGAAGGTGCAGACAAATGAAAAAAAACATCGTTCATTTTTCCTTGTACATTGTTTTCTTTCTGACTCTCTCATATGTGAAAGTTTCTGTTAAGATGTGCGATTTGGAGTATGATGGACTATGACTGTTTTATATCATGTATGTTGCAAAATAAGAGAAGATTTGATATCAGTATTAAATATTTGTTCTTGAAGTGAAGTGGAAACAAGCAAGGAGGATGTTCTTATTTTTGACAAGCACAGGTGTCCTTGAAGTCTGCTGCCTGCATTTACAATTGAAATGTAAGAGCGGAAGTCCGATTAGCCAAAAATCGTACAAGCACAACATTTTTAATAATGCAATTGTAAATTACTTTAAATTAATTTTTTCCGTTCATACATGTATATGTATTTTTTCATTACAGCACGATAGCCAACCAACATTTAAAAACAAATTAGAAGATTTTCTGAATGACAACTCCAACAACTCAACAGACGAATGTTTAGATATGAAGTAGTAACTATAAAAAGAAGTAAAGAAAATATGTTAAACTGAACCGTTCCACATCATTACAACATGTATTCATGATCTATGGAACAAATATTAATGTAATGTAGTGTAATGTAATGTAACTATGTCTCTGAAGGCACCATTCCAGGATCTTTCATTATATTCTGACTACTCTCTCCTTTAGAACAAATAGGGCCTACTTTTCTTTGCTATGCTGTCACAACCCACATTAGATTATAGTATAGGACAGTACTGGATGAAAGTATGCCCAAACACCATATCGAATGGATATTGTTAATTAGCTCTTTGTGTTAATAACTCCTCAACAAATGTTTTTGATTATATAGCATTTCCCTGTTTGCTGAAGGGTCAACTGCTTATAGGTCTGTTAAAGAATTATTAGCTGCAGTCTTCTTATCGCTACCGCTGTATTTCTTGCTTTTAATTTTCGACAAACATATATGACTCCTATACATTTCAATGAACTCGACAATGAACTATCTAGAACAATGCCATTTTAAGATCTACTGTTTACACACAGACGATAAACATTCGACTGAACAACCAGGTGACTCAAACACATATTTGTGCCAGATTAGTTGAGATCTCCTGTCCACACTATCTACCTTTCCTGTTCAGACGTGTTTTAACCCAAAGGTCTGAGCAAGTTCGCTCAAATATGCTACTCCAACATCGAGGTTTGCCCACATCTCATATCTGCACAAATCTTTTCACATGCAACGATCTGCCTGCACAGATGTGACATGTGTAGATAGATCATTGCCTGTGGAAGAAAGTACGTGTCACACCCTTCTACAAGGAGGATAGCAGTAATGATACACAAAACTACCATTCAATATCCTTGACATCCATTGATTACATATCTCTGAACGCATTCTGAGTTCAAACATAATGCAGTGTCTCGAACAGAATGACCTCCTCCATGCCACTCAGCATGGATTTCGAAAACATCGATCATGTGAAACTCAATTTTCAGTTTTTTCTCATGACATCCTAAAGACTGTGAATCAAGGCAGCCAGAGAGATGCGGTAGGCTATTTCTTGATTTCCAAAAACCGTTTGAGGCAGTACCACAACTACACTTATTATTCAAAGTACAATCGTGTGAGATATGAAGCGAAATTTGCGACTGGACTGAGGGTTTCTTAGATGGAGAGACGTAACAGATGTAGAAGTACCCACGGGGAAGTGTGTTGGGACTTTTGTTGTTCATGTTGTGTATTAATAATCTTGCACACAATATTATCGGTGACCTTTGACTTCCCACAGGTGATGCAGTTACCTATAATGAAATACTGCCTGATAAAAACTAAATAAATAATCAGTCTTATCTTGAAAATGATTTCAAAGTAGTGCAAAGACTGGCAGCTCACTTTAAATATTTAAAAATGTTAAACTGTGCACCTCACAAACTATAGTATCTTACAACTACATGATCAATGAGTCAGAATTACAGTTTGTCAACTCATACAAATATTTGAGTGTAACAGTTTGTGGGGATAAGAAATATAATCTTCACATAGACTCAGTCACTGATAAAGCAGGAGGCATACTTCAGTTCATTGGTAAAATACTATGGAAATTCAGTCAATCTATAAAGGAGATTGCCTATAAAACACTCATGTGAGCCATCCTAGAGAATTGCTCAAGTGATGGGATCTGTCCCAAATAGGAGTAACATGGGATATTGAGCATCTACAGAGAAGAGCCTCATGAATGGTCACAGTTTTGTTTGACCCATGGCAAGGAACCATGGAGATGCTGTAGAAACTAAACTGACAGACACTGTTCATGAGAAATTCTACTTACAAAGTTTCAAGAACTACATTTAAATGGTAAACCTAAGTATCATTCCATAGTCGTCGTGAGGGCAATCCTAATTACAGTGTACAGTCATTTAGAGTCACTTACATCTACATCTAAATCTACATGCACGTGATTACTCTGCTATTCACAATAAAGTGCCTGGCAGATGGTTCAATGATCCACCTTCAAGCTGTTTCTCTATCGTTCCACTCTCGAAAGGCGCGTGGAAAAAATGAGCACTTAAATTTTTCAGTGTGAGCCCTGATTTCTCTTATTTTATCGTGTTGATCATTTTTCCCTATGATAATGGAATGGGCAGAAGCCCTAATAAGTAATACAAAATGACGTACCTCTGCCATTCACCTCACAGTGTTTTTCAGCATAAGAATGTACACAGTTCAGTCATGTTAACGTTACCAGTGCCCATGTTCGACCTCAACGTGCAGTAACCAATTACAGACGGGAGCTGGCAGCAGTAGCAGTGGAGGGTGTATAAAGTGTGTCGTATGACGTGGAAAACAGTGCAGTTTTTGCAGTAATCCGGAATTGGATCGATTTATATGATGTCCAAAAGGGCATGATCATAGGATCACAGGTCAAAGGTGGAAGCATTTCTGAAATGGCTAAGTTTGTAAACCGTTCATATGCTGCTATGGTTAAAGTATACTGTGCATGCAAAAAAGGCACTTTCCAAAACTGTCAGTGAGGGAATTTTCGTGCACTATGAACCGTAGATGACAGGGATGAACAATGTCTGCCGGGATATGTAAGGGTGAACAGTCATACAACTATTGAGCAACTGACAGCCCAAATGAACCAAGGAGCTACCAACAGTGTCTCCTCAATGACCAATCAGCGAACATTGCTGTCTATGAGCCTCCACAGCAGGTGCCTTGTTTGTATACCAATGCTGACTGCTATTCACCAGCAAAGAAGGTTGGAATTTTAATGACAATACCGCAAGTGGACGTCCACTGAGGGATGACAGGTGACCTTTTCAGATGAATCATGTTTTATCAGACAGATGGTTGTTAGCGAGTACAACCGTGAAACAATCGTTGGAGGAGGGAGTTTTTTGCCCTGGGGAATGATTTTGTGTCATTCCCTGAGTGATCTCGTCGTTCTGGAAGGCATAATGGATCAATAACAACTGTGCTCTATCCTTGGGGACCGTGTCCATGTACATATGCAGTTTGTTTTTCCTCGGAATGATGGGATGTACCACCAGGAGGACAATGCAATGTGTCACAAAGCTCGCAATGTATGTGTCTGATTGGAAGAGTACCAGGATGAGTTTAATTTAGTACCCTGGCCACCAAACTCTCCGGATTTAAAGCAAATCGAGAGTCTATTCCTCAATCACTCTGAGTTCTCCCTGGATCCTCAACCAAGAAACATAGAGTAGATGGCCAGAGCAGTGGATTTGACATGACTCCACATCAATGTCGATACCTTCTAGAAACCCACTGACTCTCTTCTTGCATGTCTTGCAGTGGTCCACAATGAAAAGCTTTTTGACATGTGGTGACATTAAAATGACTGGACTCTGTATATGTAGTTACAGCTCATTTGTTAATGTAAGAGTCATGAGATGGTTTGTAATGTTTTTAAACAATAACTTAATTCAAAGGAATTTCATTATCATTTTCCCGAGTGGACAGAGTAGGATACAGTGGCATGACTGAAGTGGACAAACAATGCACTTTTGTTGACCTACTTTAATAGACTCATTTCTGTTGTCAGTATTTCCAGAAGCGATTACCCATAGGAAAACTTAAAATGTAGGAACTGTATGAAAAAAATGTGAAGATACTTTACCTTTAAATTTTTTAAACGTTTTCTGTTAGGTTAAGGTTTTGTATGACATTGTTTGAAGTTCGTATGTACTTTACTTCATGCTGTTTCATTATCACATTTTCTAAACCGGAAAAAGCGACAGCAACCAACTACAGATGCACGAGATCCAAAGAGATAGCTACCTCTTAGATGAGAACACTTACATTTAAATTACATCAGTAGTATTCCATGGATCCTATGGAGAGTGGTCCATGAGATGTGGGAACAAGTCAGCACTGAATTTAATGTAAGCGTAAAACATTAAAATGACATTCTACTAATGTATTAAAGCTCTAATTCTGATGAGTTGTTAACTTATAATTTTAAATTTAAAAAGTCTCTGACGGTACTCTTCAGCGGAGTGGAAGGAATTAGTTAATAGAATGCTGCTTACTTCAGTCCCCGTACGTTACCTACATGACATATAATGTGCTTTGATAGGTTGTTGAATACTTGTGTACCTCTTTATGTGACTCCTTTTGGTACTAATGTTAAGCATTTGAGAGCTACGCTGATGTTGTTTTTCGTCATAGTGTTATATTCATGCATTTCTCTATATTCCAAGAAAAGACATTTACAATTGCAAAATATACTAATGAATATACATCGATGAAAAAATCACAACACCAAGAAGTTTTGCGATGTAAAGAAAGTTGATAGGCGAGTTTCGACATCTGAAAGGTGAAGCCTATTCAAATTTCGCCTCAGTGGCATAAGAGTGGCGCTAGCAAGGCCACTATGAGGATGCAAATCAGGTTTGCTTTAAATACATGCTGTAACGGTCGTGAGCTTTATTTACATGTGACATTGGACATAGTGAGTTCATGTTAGCCAAGAATCCCTCTAAGGTAACAAAGAAGCCATTATCATCACCTCAGTTCATGTGCTAGGGCTACAAGAACTGGATGTTCCTTCTGCGATACTGCAGAAAGACTTGGCAGGAATTTAGCCACTGGTAGCACTAGTCACGAGAAAGAATGGTCGCAGGAAGACTGGGCTCCAGTTTGCCACGTGACCATACCGTGAGGGAAGACCATCATGTTCGGTGTATAGCTCTGGCGCATCGTTCTGCATCTATTGCACCAATATGAGCAGCAATTGGCACCACAGTGACACAACCAATTGTTACAAATTTGTTACTTGAAGGAAAGCTCCGAGTCAGACGCTCTGTAGCGTGTATTCAACTGACCCCAAAACACATCCATTTGTGACTTTTGTGGTGTCAAGCAAGAGCTAATTGCAGCACAGAGTGGAGGTCTGTTCTATTTTCTCATGAAGCTGGTTTTGCCTCGGTGTCAGTGGTGGCTGTGTGTTGATCAGAAGGAGGCCAATTGAGCTTGACACACTGGAGCTACACCTGGATGTATGGTCTGGAGAGCGATTTCATATGAGCACTCTCGCCATTATCCCTTACACCCAGCCTTGAAATTTGTACGTCAACTGGTGACAGGACCTATTGTGCCGCCATTCGTGAGCGCATACCGCTGTTGTATCCCAACACGCTCTTCAGACATGTTGCCTTGGCGTGCTCGGTCACCGGGTCTGTCTCCAGTCAAGCATATACGGGACAGCAATGGTCAACAACTCCAGCGTCATCCACAAAGATCGGTTGGCCCAGTGCAAGAGGCATGGATCTCCATCCCACAAACAGACATGTGGCACCTGTACAACACAATGCATGCATGTTTGCATAAATTCACCAGTGATGCTGCAATTTTTTTCGCTTACATATGTTATCTGGACAAACGTATTCTCAGAATTTCATTACTCTACAGTAATTATTTTGTGGTGTTGCAGTTTTTCATTTGGCACTGTATGGATTGAGAAATAGTTGTCAAAATATCTAGTTTTTTAGAGATATCTCTGCAGGATGTTCTTGAATTAATTCTAGATATTGCTCTTATAACACTCTGCTATATTCTGAAAATACTATTTATGAAGCATGAATTAAGCCAGAAAATGATTATGTAACTTATTAGTAACACTTGGTTTAAAAATCATGAAAGAAGTTTATATATGCGGATGAGGCCTGGAGACAATGAAAGGTTTCAGATAGATTACGTAATGGTAAGACAGAGATTTAGGAAACAGGTTTTAAATTGTAAGACATTTCCAGGGACACTGTCCCCAATCTATTGGTTATGAACTGTTGATTAAATCTGAAGAAACTGCAAAAAGGTGGGAATTTAAGGAGAAGGGACCTAGATAAACTGAAAGAACCAGAGGTTGTAGAGAGTTTCAGAGAGAGCATTAGGGAATGGTTGACAGGAACAGGGGAAAGAAATACAGTAGAAGAAGAATGGGTAGCTTTGAGAGATGGAATAGAGAAGGCAGCAGAGGCTCAAATAGGTAAAAAGACGAGGGCTGTTAGAAATCCTTGGGTAACAGAAGAGATACTGAATTTAATTGATGAAAGAAAAAAATATAAAAATGCAGTAAATGAAGCAGACAAAAAGGAATACAAACGTCTCAAAAACGACATCGACAGGAAGTGCAAAATGTCTAAGCAGGGTTGGCTAGAGGACAAATGTAAGGATGTAGAGGCTTATCTCACTAGGGGTAAAATAGACACTGCCTACAGGTAAATTGAAGAGACCTTTGGAGAAAAGAGAGCAACTTGTATGAATATCAAGAGCTCAGATGGAAAAGCAGTTCTAAGCAAAGAAGGGAAAGCAGAAAGGTGGAAGGAGTGTACAGAGGGTCTATACAAGAGCGATGTACCTGAGGACAATATTATGGAAATGGAAGAGGTTGTAGGTGAAGATGAAATGAATGTCATGTGTGTATGACCTCAAGGAATGGGTAATGCTGTTTAAGTGGTGACTGTGAAGCCAGATAATGGTCTCAGACGTTGAAAAGCTTTTATTGGCAGTCCATTTTATATATCAGAATTGGCCAGTGCCTGTAGCCAGGAACCACTGAGGCAGCAGAACGGGACGACTGCAATGCTGGGTGCTGCGGCAGCGCTGGTAAATTAGGCAGTGTCAGCAGAACTGTGCCACACAGAGGTATCGAGCAGTGCTTGGTTTGGCAGGCAGGATGACAACAAGCTGGACACCGCGTGGCCTTGAATGAAACCAGAATATTTGGAGTCGATGGAGTGCTAGGCGATGGTGTGAACTGTATGGTCTCACCACAGTGGACCCAGTTTGATGCCAGAGAGCATCAGTTGGCTAGTAGCCAACTGTAAAGGCATCTGGCTGGCGCTGAAGCTGGATCAATGCTACGAAACAAGTCGAAGTCAGGGCCAGAGTTGAAGTGCAGCGTGGCGCCAGCAGTAGTGCTGGAAGCCTGTCTGACTTCAGGGCAGCATGGATCCATCGTGTGACAAGAGACAAGCCCTTTGTGCAAATGAGTTTTTACTGGAATGGAGGCTCAGATGTACTTGTCCAGCTGGCGGTGTTGTGACAAACAGCCCTGGTTATAGTCACGTACACGCCAAAAGTGCTGTCTGAGGCGTTGTATGTGGAGCAAACTGCTCTCATAAGGCAACCTGTGCAGTGCATTACACTCAGGTAGTAGTAAAACAGTGCCTGGTGCTGGGTTTTCGTAACTGGCGGCCCACTTGTGGTCTGCTCAAGACAATGGTGCAACAATTCATCGTCGTTTAGGGATGAACACGGTCCTGCGAATTCTAGTCTGCTGCTGAACCTCTGAACCTACCATAATTACATGATTCTGTTGCATTTACAGTCCTTCGTCTGTACTTTTCTAGACCTATTATGTACAATTTGTCTTCTATTTCTCTTTAACATGGGCACTATTCATAGCGTAGTATTTTTGATGCGCTGCACTTACTTCGCACCTGGTGTTTCACCTACTGGTCTGGCACGTAACAGATTGGAAAATCAGGAGAGCTGTTAGTTATCTATCAATAGTGGATATAGGTGAAGCAAATGGCGACCAAAATTAAAAATGTTTCTGAGGACAGATACCCTTGATGATAATCCTTTGCTGATACCTGCTATGGTTGTACTGAATGTGGCGGAACAGTTGTTCTGCACTAAAGAGCCAATCCTGTGCTGCTATGAGTTTGGTGAGAGAATTTATCATCGTTATGTAAACGTTTTCATTCAGGAAGGTTAGATTCCTTTGCTGGTAAGACTCCGAAAGGACTGCTGTTGGGAAGGTACAACATGGGATATGTTATACGTTAGGTTCAACTCTGTAGTCACTGTTGCCACTGTGGGTAGCCTTTATCGGTCCCAAGAGATCGCAACGGGTTCATTTCAGTAGTAACCCACTGCCTCGTAGCTCTAAACGTTCTGTTCCCCTGAGGAACAGCTCCATTTTGCATGTGCCCCCTACAGTTTGGACTGCCACTCTCTCTCCAATGCTACACTATACATGAAGTGTTAGTTACATTCTCTCCCAACGTCCCATCTAAATCAGTTCATACAACAAAATAAACAGTCATCACCTCCTGTGATTTTGAAGTTTATTGCAAGAAAAAAAAATTCTCAAATTACTACACTAGCAAAACACCAGATTCAATTCATATAAAAACCCACGTGATATCTCCCAATTAACTGTCGACATACCACAAGAATGAAATTTGCTCACACATTATTACATACAAATTACAGTTCAGCCTGACTGTCAATCAATTACCAACTAAACAGTGCTATAGACATCCCAAGCACTCTGAGCCTCTGGTGCATTCTCAGGCAAAATGCTTACACATGTAAATATAATCAAAAACCTTCATCATTTGTACATATATTGTCACTACTGTGGTACATGACCTGGGATATAAAAAAAAACACACCCAATAAAACTCCTTTACATCAGCCTAACTAGATTTTAATGCTTATGTCAAAGTAAACACAGGCTGTGTCTGAGTGGCTTGATCAACCTGCTTTACCAGTTTACCTTTCTTACACCATCCATCATTTTTGGGACCAATGTCAGTAGTGGTAAACCCTGAAAGACTAGGTCGTTGTAATTTCACATTAACCAGTAAGTTTACCTCCACTATTTGGTTAGGCTCTTGATAACGAGTGCAAAAATTGTTGGTCTTCCCCATCGTGCTATATAGACCTGTCAACATTACCCACTGTCCCACGTGGTATCTTGGCAACTCGGCTTTGTGTTGCCCCATTCACTCTTGCCGTCCCAAGGCCTTTATATTTGTTTTCTGCACCTGTCCATAACGTTGTTCAAACTTTTGCACTTATTCGTTACCCCCCCCCCCCCCTCTTAGTTTCAATATTTAGAATGGTGAGGGCATCTTACCATTTTCTACATTGTATGGCTGTAGACTAGCAGTCCAACGGTTTTTTTAGTTGTACACTGCAACAAAATAGGGCAATAGCGATATCAGCTGCTATGGTGACGACACAGTACTCAACAGCTTTCCTATTGTCCTGTGCACACATTCTGTTTTACGATTTGCTTGCTGATGTAATGCACTTGTTAGTAACTAACGAATTAAAAATAAACAAAACAGTTATTTTATTAGTTTTAACATGAAATTAGAACCTTGGTCTGCACTTACGTCTCTGGGGTTCTGAATTTTACCAATCAACTATTGACCATTGCTTGTACCACTCTATTGGCTTGTTGATTTGGGATAGAAATGATCTTTTATTGTTAACATATAAAGATTTCTCAATGGTTTTAGCCCAATAGGACATAAGACCCGATAATCTCATACAGTTTTCTGGATCCAGTATTCTCTCTAATGGAATATGTTGGTGTCTCAAGTCAGCACATAGTGTACATGGTATATGGTTTTTCACAACTGTGTTACATCCTCTCTTTGTGTTTGCAACCAAAATTGGTCTTTCATACATTTTTTCATAGTTTTATAACTCCCATGGCCCGCTAACATGCGATACTATATCTGTTTCAGTAGTTCCTCATACAGCATAGCAGGTGGCACAACACAGGAGCTGAGTTTAGTTTGCCTACACAACAGCCCATCATGCACAATGAATTGTGGTTGCGTTGCAAGTAGCTTGCAGTCGTCATCCTGAGCATGTGCTTTCTGCAATTCTAGTGTGGTATAGCTCTCTTTATAACACACAAACTTCCCAGGTGGGGTCTTCTCCATTTCTGTGTTTCTTTCTAAGTCGATGAACCACCTCAAAATCAAATCCATGAGTTTATACATCCACTGCATTAACCAACTTGATGAGTGCTTTAAACCTAATGGCCACTTTCAAGCTGCATGGGCTATTATGACTCTGAATTCTCTTCCATATAATTAATACTGAAAGTACATTATATCACATTTGAGACTCAGTGTATCCTTCTCGATTGAAGAGTATTTTTTTACACTTCATTCAGCTGTGGTAATACATGGGCAACCGGATGCTCTGCCCTGTCCACATGATGGCTCAATACACAAACAAATCATCTTCCATTAAAGCATAAATTCCTTTTCATAATTTAGAAAAATCAATACTGTTCCAGTTGCTAACAATTGTTTCAGTCAACTGAATACCTCTTCACACTCTGCTGATCATTAAAGTTTCTCATTTCTTTAATAGGTGAGATAGTGAAAGTGTACCTCTTGAAAATTTTGGTACAAAATTTCGATAATTATTCGCTAGCCCTAGAAAAGATTGCAATTCCTTTTCTGTCTGTGACGCTGAAAACTCCTGTACATCCTTCACTATCCTCAGATCTGTTTAGATTCCCTTGTGAGTGATTACATGCTCTAAGTACTGCCCTTACTCTAACACAAAGTGAGATTTCTACTACATACACAAGCGCTTAAACACTTATTCTACAGTTAAGACATACATCTCCACTTTTTTGTAAAGACAATTGTGGCGTCCAAATATATTATGCACTGCCTAAATTTTAATCTTCGCAAAGCTCCGTCTAACAAACACTGAAATGTAGCTGGTGTGTATTTTAATCCAAACAGCACTACTTCTAGTTGATATAACCACTCCTCACATCGATGGTAGAAAAATATCTGCACTTTCACAGATTATCTAAGGTTTCTGTTATTTCTGTGATTGGATAATCATCTCTAAACATGTACTTAATATGGTATTTATGATCACAACAAAAGTGATAAGATTTTGTTCCATCTATGCTCTTCTTCAGGACAATCAGTACCAGTGCCTCCTCAAGAACTATTGCTTTCCTTAACAAAATTGTCTCATAATTGCCGATTAATATCCACTGCCATCACTAGTTTTAGGTGATGAGGTGCATAGAATGGTTTACAATATACAAAAAGGTACGGCCAAACTTTCAGGAAACATTCCTCACACACAAATAAAGAAAAGATGTTATGTGGACATGCGTCCAGAAACGCTTAATTTCCATGTTAGAGCTCATTTTAGTTTCGTCAGTATGTACTCCAGCGTGATCAAATTGTAAATTTTCGCAGTCAACATGTGTGGGCTGACGAGAATCCAATTGTGCAATCACGTCATCAAAACAGATTTTCTGTGATCGTTTGGGCAGGCATTGTTGGTGATGTCTTGATTGGGCCCCACGTTCTTCCGCCTACGCTCAATGGAGCACGTTATCATGATTTCATATGGGATACTCTACCTGTGCTGGTAGAACATGTGCCTTTACAAGTACGTCACAACATGTGGTTCATGCACGATGGAGCTCCTGCACATTTCAGTCGAAGTGTTCGTACGCTTCTCAACAACAGATTCGGTGACCGATGGATTGGTAGACGCGGACCAATTCCATGGCCTCCACGCTCTTCTGACCTCAACCCTCTTGACTTTCATTTATGGGGGCATATGAAAGCTCTTGTCTACGCAACCCCTGTACCAAATGTAGAGACTCTTCGTGCTCGTATTGTGAACGGCTGTGATACAATACGCCATTCTCCAGGGCTGCATCAACGCATCAGGGGTTCCATGCGACAGAGGGTGGGTGCATGTATCCTCGCTAACGGAGGACATTTTGAACATTTCCTGAAACAAAGTGTTTGAATTCACGCTGGTACGTTCTGTTGCTGTGTGTTTCCATTCCATGATTAATGTGATTTGAAGAGAAGTAATAAAATGAGCTCTAACATGGAAAGTAAGCGTTTCCGGACACATGTCCACATAACACATTTTCTTTCTTTGTGTGTGAGGAATGTTTCCTGAAAGTTTGGCCGTACCTTTTTGTAACACCCTGTATAAGTGGTTTATTATCAATTGGAATGTTATGCTGCATTATCAGGGTCGCTGATGGCTATCTGTGAGGATTAAACAATTGGGAAGTATCTAATAACAACTGCACCATTGCTAACTTTTCTGGTCCTTTCAAATGCTTTATCTTCTTCTGTAATGCAGCTAAACTAGCAACTTGCTTATACTTAGGGCCCACATTTGCTCTATCCAAAACATTTCCAAACTGGTGACTGTCAACTCTCTAGACAACTCCATGCCACTGTCCCAAAGTTATTTATTCTGGCATGCACTACCTACTCACCATCTAATTCCTGTATGTGTACGCCTCCTGAGTGTGTGAAAACAGTTATGCTTTCAGAGATCAATAACTCAACAGAAAACATCTTCACAGACTATGTACAATTTAGCCTATGAATAAGAAGAAAATAGGTACTGAAAATTGCGAATGTGACAAATAACTTTCAAAGGTGCAGTCAGAACAAATACTCCTACAGATGGTCGTTTCATATGGGATGAGGAGAAATGCCTCAGCAGAGGAAAGAAGTAATTCTACATGCATTATACAAGAAAAGATGTACTTTAAATTGTGACAAGTATTGAGGAATTATGCTGCTAAACTTGGGATATTAAATATTCTCCTACATTCAGTATGACCATCTCGTCCAAATTGTTCAGAAAGAATGGGCTTTTACGAATGTGCATTTCTCCTGGGAAAATCAACAACAGATTATATTTAAATAAAAATATTCAGGGTATGTGACCGCATTGCCAATATGTAAAATCATCCAAATTTTGGGCATAGTTTATTGAGGATCAGGAGGGTGGATACTGGACGTGGTTTATTGGTGTTTGCTTTATTTCCAGTCACTAGTGGAAACAGACGTTCGTTTTTTGGTGTTTGACTTATTTCTTATCATTGCAACAGTGGCTGAAACATTGGAGGATTTTACATATTTACAATGCTGTAACATACCATGAACACTTTTATTGACAGTGAAAATGGATGCCGAAGCCTTCGCTCACACTAGATCAGACCTTCAACCTATGGAAAATATTAAAATGTTTAAATGAATTCGGGACTGGCTTTCATCCCCATTTCATCAACTACAAATCATCATTAATAAAATAGACAAGAGCAATTGCATCATGCCCTGAATGAACTAGGAGCTCCTGGAAAAATTGTTAAGTCTTGTGAGAATGACACCTGATGAGCTGTAGAGAAGAATAAGAACAGGAGGAATGATATGTGATCTACATGCAAGATATACGAGATGATAAAAGACAAAGAGGTGCGTTGTCATATCTCCTTTTTAATGTTGCTTTGGAGAAAATCATAATTTACTCAAACCTTCTGAATGGGACAATGATCTTTTATAAATAAGTCCAATTACTCACTTATTCTGACTACATATAGTTGTAAGAACTTGGAAGTCAATGTAGTTTATGTCCATCACTGTTGAGCAACCAGTAGGAGTTTGGGACAGAGTATCAACCAACAGAAGAAAATCTTGCTACTGGGAAACCAGGAGAACATGCCACCGTCAATGACACTGCACAATTATACTTTTGAGAGAATCGGGCAGTTTAATTGTGTGGGATCAACAGTCACCTCTTATGATATTACATACTGTATACGATTTTGATGCAGAGCGCTAGTTACTTGCTCCTAAACGTCTGGTAATTATTGAGTTTATATCAGTGCTATTGCTCAATACTTCTGGATGACTCTGAAGAGGTTCATCGTGGACAAGCGGTGGAGAAAATGAGATGGGCGCAAGGTAAAATTGTCAAATGTATTCTGAAACGATTCTATAGAGACGTTTCAGCACACTTATCAATTGATAAAATTTCTCTGTTTGCACATACAACACATGCTACACCAGTCACACGAATGTGATCACCTGTCAGAAATCTGAATAACCACTTTTGCACCATGGACCGCTGCAAGATCTGTCAGAAGAGGGTCAGTGAGGTTGTGGAGGCCGACAGGGGTATGAAGTCGTATTGACTCCTCTGCCATGGTCAGCTCAGTTGAGGATCCATGGCGCCAACAGCCTGATCGAGGTGGTCATTCAGATTGTCGATTGGGCTTAAATCAGGGAAGTCTGCTCATCCAAATGGCCTCTGAACCACTCACATGCAATGAAAGGTGTATGACACATTCCATTGTCCTGATGGTAGATGCCACTGTGCTGAGGAAAAACAAATTGCATGTTGGGGTTGACGTAGTCCACAAGAATAGATGCATACTTATATTGATCCACGTTGCCTTCCAGAATGACGAAAACAGTCCCAAGACTATAGCGAGCCCTCCCCAGTCTCCAACCTTTCCGATGATTGTGGCAGTGTGTTTGCTTTCAGACAGATCGTGACGCACAGGCCAACAGCCATCTGTCCAATAGAGTACGAAACGTGATTCATCTGAAAAGGTCACACCTCACCACTTGGTGGACGTCCATTTGTGCTACTGGCATGCAAATTCCGGCCTTCGTCGCCGATGAACTGCAGTCAGCATAGGTGCATGAACTAGGCACCTGTTGGAGAGGGCTATATGTAGCAACATTCGCTGAACAGTTGTTGAGAAGACGGTATTAGTAGCCCCTTGGTACTTCTGAATGGTCGGTTGCTCAACAGTTGCACTATTCGCTGGTACACGTCTCTGCAGCCATCGTTCACCCATTTCATCTATCGCATGTGGTGATAACAGTTGCCTTGACTCCAGTTTTGGCATACTCGCTATGCATTAACCAAAGTGGCATCCAAACAGTTTACAAACGTTGCTGTTTCGGAAATGCTTCCAACCATGGCCCAAAAGCCAATGATGATGCCCTTTTAGACGTCAGATAAATCGCTCCATTTCCACACTGCAAAGACTGCAATGTTGTCCGTATCCCCTGCTAGTGCTGTCACCTGTAGTCGGTGAGTGGTTACCGCATGTTGTTGTCAAACATAGGCTGTGGTCACATGAACGTGACTGGACCGTGTATAATGAATACATTGCGGAATTAGCTTCTTCCCTAGCTCTTATTTACTGACAGTCTCTTGTGCAGCGAATAATCATACCTGATAGGAAAAGAGTGCTGGTGATTCATATTTAAAAAAAGGGGTAAATGATCGAGTGCACAGCACTGCAGACTAACTTTCGTCTGTCGCAGGATCCTAGTTCATATTTTAAGTTCAAACAATATGACGTTACTGGAGGGAAAAAATGCTCTTTCAGAGAATCAGCATCTACCATCAGGACAATGCAATGTATCATACACCTTTCATTGCATGTGAGTGGCTCAGAGGCCACTGGGATGAGTAGACTTCCATGATTTAAGCCCAATCGACAATCTGAATGACCACCTCGATCAGGCTGTTGGCGCCATGGATCCTCAACTGATTCAGAAAGAATCACTTGTGTTAAGCATAGCTTTCTCTGTTCATTGACGACGTCTCGCAAACGGCAGAACCAGATGAACAGGTACATTCGTTCTTCTTAGACCTTGGAAAGCCTCTAGAGACTGTGCATATCGTGGACATTGCCCAATATATGGTAATATGAAGTGTCTTCGCTGGTACATGATTGGCTCAAGGAATATTTGAATAATAGAACCCAGTACGTGATACTGGATGGCGAGTGTTTCACAGAAGCAATAACAACCTTCTGTGTGCTCCAAATAAGATTAACAGAGCTTCAAGAGTTCTCAGTATACATTAACGATTTAACAGGTACTATCAGCATCCCTAAATTGTACTCTGAATATGTTGATTGCTGAGAAGCATCACTGCTGAGATTAGATCTGATCGAAGAACAATAATACACAATAAACATTTGCAATGAAAACAAATCTGGTAATGTACCCTACACAGATCCAAAATGGAATGATAGTCGTGGATGTGGAATGAGTCAAAAAATTTTAAATATATTTTCATTTATGAAGAATAAACACTGAATAGAAGACTCATTTTACAACACATATTTACAATGATCGCATTACTACATTCATCCTGTACAGAAGTCAGATCTTACAGATATTATCATTATTTTATATTATTAGTAAAACATACACACATCAGCTGTTTCTACTGAGAAATTCATCAATGGAGTAGAAGGAACTGGTCACCAATAAATCCTTTAGGCTCCTCTTAAACTGAATTTTACTGATAATGAAACTAGTTACTGAAATATACATATATATCTATATCCACACTCCGCAAGCCACCTGACGGTGTGTGGCGGAGGGTACCTTGAGTACCTCTATTGGTTCCCCCTTCTATTCCAGTCTCGTATTGTTCGTGGAAAGGAAGATTGTCGGTACACCTCTGTGTGGGCTCTAATTTCTCTGATTTTATCCTCATGATCTCTTCGCGAGATATACGTAGGAGGGAGCAATATACTGCTTGACTCCTCGCTGAAGGTATGCTCTCGAAACTTCAACAGAAGCTCGTACCGAGCTACTGAGCGTCTCTCTTGCTGTCTTCCACTGGAGTTTATCTGTCACCTCCGTAACGCTTTCGTGATTACTAAATGATCCTGTAACGAAGTGCGCTGCTCTCCATTGGATCTTCTGTGTCTCTTCTATCAGCTATATCTGGTACGGATCCCACACTGCTGAGCAGTATTCAAGCAGTGGGCGAACAAGTGTACTGTAACCTACTTCCTTTGTTTTTGGACTGCATTTCCTTAGGATTCTTCAATGAATCTCAGTCTGGCATCTGCTTTATCGACGATTAATTTTATATGGTCATTCCATTTTAAATCACTCCTAATGCCTACTCCCAGATAATTTATGGAATTAACTGCTTCCAGTTGCTGATCTGCTATATTGTAGCTAAATGATAAAGGATCTTTTTTTATTTGTATTGGCAGCACATTACACTTGTCTACATTGAGATTCAATTGCCATTCCCTTCACCATGTGTCAATTTGTTGCAGATCCTCCTTCATTTCAGAACAATTTTCCATTGTTACAACCTCTCAATATGCTACAAGCATCATCCTCAAAATGCCTCCATGAACTTCCGATGTTATCCACAAGGTCATTTATATATATTGTGATTAGCAATGGTCCTACGACAATCCCCTGTGGCACACCTGAAATCACTCTTACTTAGGAAGACTTATCTCCATTGAGAATGACATGCTGTGTTCTGTTATCTACGAACTCTTCAATCCAATCACACAATTTGTCTGATAGTCCATATGCTCTTACTTTGTTCATTAAACTACTGTGGGGAACTGTATCAAACGCCTTATGGAAGTCAAGAAACACGGAATCTATCTGAGAACCCGTGTCTAAGGCCCTCTGAGTCTCATAGACGAATAACGCGAACTGGGTTTCACACGATCGTCTTTTTCGAAACCCATGCTGATTCCTACAGAGTAGACTTCTAGTCTCCAGAAAAGTCATTATAATCGAACATAATATGTGTTCCAAAATTCTACAACTGATCGACGTTAGAGATATATGTTTGTGAAAATTATTCTTATTTATAATATTGATTCCATGAACGGAACTGCTGGTTTGAAAACAAGAAACATTTTTAATGACAAATTTCTTTAAGACAAATACAGGGTGATTCAAAAAGAATACCACAACTTTAGGAATTTAAAACTCTGCAACGACAAAAGGCAGAGCTAAGCACTATCTGTCGGCGAATTAAGGGAGCTATAAAGTTTCATTTAGATGTACATTTGTTCGCTTGAGGCGCTGTTGACTAGGCGTCAGCGTCAGTTGATGCTAAGATGGCGACCGCTCAACAGAAAGATTGTGTTTAGTGATGAAGCAACTTTCCACACTAACGGGAAAGTCAACCGTCACAATGTCTGTATATGGGGCACTGAGAATCCGCGGGAAACAACTCAGTATGAACGTGACTCGCGTAAGGTGAACGTTTTCTGTGCCATTTCAGCCAATAAAGTTTTTGGTCCCTTTTTCTTCGAAGGTGCTACTGTAACTGGACTACAGTATCTGGAGATGTTAGAGAATTGGCTGTTTCCTCAGCTCGAACAAGAAGCACAACAATTCATATTTCAGCAGGATGGAGCGCCACCACATTGGCACTTATCTGTCCGTAACTACCTGAACGTCAACTACCCGAGGCGATGGATCGGCCGCCAGGCAGCCCGTGACAGAGCACTTCATCACTGGCCTCCAAGAAGCCCTGATCTTACCCCCTGCGATTTTTTCTTATGGGGGTATGTTAAGGATATGGTGTTTCGGCCACCTCTCCCAGCCACCATTGATGATTTGAAACGAGAAATAACAGCAGCTATCCGAACTGTTACGCCTGATATGCTACAGAGAGTGTGGAACGAGTTGGTGTATCGGGTTGATATTGCTCGAGTGTTGGGAGGGGGCCATATTGAACATCTCTGAACTTGTTTTTGAGTGAAAAAAAAACCTTTTCAAATACTCTTTGTAATGATGTGTAACAGAAGGTTATATTATGTTTCTTTCATTAAATACACATTTTTAAAGTTGTGGTATTCTTTTTGAATCACCCTGTATATTAGCCAGCAGTAGTTCCCTAAACAGTCCTGGGCAGAATATTTTTTAATCACACCATAAATAATTCTTATTACACCCTTTTGTACTCGGAAACCCTTAGGCTGGCTTTATGAGTTACCCCAAAAAATAATCCCATATGATATTATCGAATGAAAGTAAGCATAATGTGCCAGATTTTTCATTTTTATATCCGCTATGTCTGACAACTATCGCATTGCAAACAGAGATTTGTTTAAGCACTTCAGCAGTGCTGTGAAACCGGGTGAATTTATTATTAAGCTCTAACCCCATGAATGTAATACTGTCCACTTCTTCTAACTGTTTGTCTTCATATTTTAGGCTGGTACTGGCGAGAAACCTATTACAAGTTATGAATTACATGCAGTATGTTTTTTTTCGAAATTTAGTGGCAAAAAAACTGCCTATAAACCGTAGACTAACGTCCATGAAAATTTCATTAATGAGTCTTTCTAAGACTACACTTGATTTGCTATTTATTGCTATGTTCGTATAATCTGCAAAAAAAACAGACTTGGTATCTGGTAGTGTTACTGGTGAAAGGTAATTGAAGTACACAAGAAAAGTCAAGGGCGCCACATGTAACTGGTTACCAGCTGGATGGTGCCTGATAGCTTATTTCATGTGACACGCTTTGTTTCCAGTCAGAGATGCAGGAATGGAACCATTTTGCAGAATTTCCTGTTACAGTGTAATATTCTAATTTACTTAAAAGGATATTGAGATTTTCTCAACCATACGCCTTTCAGAGATCACAAAGATGACCGTAAGGATATTCTGAAAGACTTGAATAAAATTGCTTCTTGGTGCAACGAATAGCAGCTTTTTTAAAATGAACGAACGAGATAGCGCAGTGTTAGCACACTGGACTCGCATTCGGGAGGACGATGGTTCAGATCTGCGTCCAAGCGTCATAATTTGGTTTTTCCGTGATTTTCCTAAATTGTTCCTTTGAAACGGCACAGCCTATTTCCCTTCCCATCCTTCAAAAAACATGAGCTTGTGTCCATCTCAAATGACCTTGATGTCAATGGAACATTGAACCCTAACGTTCCTTCCTTCTTTTTAAATGTGGACTAATTAAAGATAACGTCCGACATTATCCTACTTCAATATCAGTGGTGAACATTTGAGCACTTCAAATAGTTTAATTAATTAGAGGCACACTAAGACGCAATTTTAAGTGCGACAGTCACCTGAAATCACTGGTAGGGAGAGCGAATGGAAGACTTAAATTTGTTGATTGTGAAAAAGCACATTCCATCTGTAAAAGACAAAGCATACAAGGCGCGAGTACGATCAATTTTACACAAATGTTCAGTTTTTGCAGTCTTTATCAGGTAGCCATGACAACAAACATTGCACACCGATAGGATCATATCAGATCGCTGTAGCCCATACGACATATACTATATACACTGATGGAAAAAAAGACATCACAAAAAAATTATTAATGCAAAGTAACGAAATTTCGTGAATAAATTTATCTTGGTAATATATTTAACTGATTAGCATTGCAAGATCAGAAGTTAATGTAAGCTCGAGATAAACCATTGAAAATGTGAAGTTCTGGAGCATTAATAACAGGTGTAGCTTGCAGAATGTTGAATGCAAGCATGCAAACATGGATGAATTGTGTTATACGTGCGCTAGGTGACAGTTTGTGGGGTGGAGTTCCATGCCTCTTGCACTTGACCAGATAATACAAGGACGGTTAATGCTGTTTGTGGATGACGCTGGACTTGTCCAATGATCCCAGAATGAGATTTTCCCTCTGCAGTGGAGTGTGCGCTGATATGAAACTTCCTGGCAGATTAAAACTGTGTGAGGGACCGAGACTCCAGCTCGGGACCTTTGCCTTGCGCGGGCAAGTGCTTATTACAAACAAGATGTATTTATGGGGCTTTGGAGGGAGGGTATAGCTAACTTAGTTTTCAGTTGCTATTATTTAGCTCTAACTCCGAAAGTAATTGAATACACATGTGAAGTAAATATTATCAGTTATGTGAATATTTAAGGCAGTAGTTTGTGAACATCTCACTTTGTATGGTCTACTCTGTTGTACATCTTTTTTATTGCACTGTCTTTGCTAGTTAATGGCAGTTATGTTTTAGGAGTAATTGATACAGCTCTAGTTTTACTTATGTATGTTGATTTTGGGAGGATTCCTTCAGGTCATTTGAATACATTAATTTCACTTTCCACCTCATTAGGTCCTTACACATAGCTTTTGCCTAGGAATGATTCCATGCTGTATATAGAATTTAAGAGGGGAGGTGCTGGAACACTGAAGTGTTTCTGCAGCTACACAGTATGTTATAAAGAGACAATCTGGCTCTCCACATTGTCATGTAGAAACAAATTTATGAAACTCCTTTTTGATGAGCATCAGCCTCTGCACACAAGAGAATATTTGAGAAGAAAATTCAGGTTGACTGTTTAGATTATGAGACTACTGAAGCTAACAAGTTTGTCTGGTATAATTATTTAGTGAAGTCACAGAAATTAACACTTGGGCTGTGTTAAATATAACTCTGTATTTGGGTTAAGCACAGCAAATGAACATTTCTTTTGTTTGATGCACTATTCATTGCCATTCTCCATTGAAAGATATCATTATTGATTAAAAAGCTTTGGCACTACCTTCTTCTTAATATTATCCACTACTGTGGAACATTGAATATGCACCAACCACTAATGCGAAATTAGATATAACACACAATTTTATATCATTAACTGTTGGACCAGTTGTATTGAGAATTTGTTAACTGACAGCACCCGTAGCGATACAGTGTGATAGTTAAACAAGACACCCCAGCAGAAATATTTTACATGTTCAGAGTTTATATTTTTTCAATAAGTGTGTATTAATTGTAGCTTCACACATGGGAGGCATTTCAAGTTGTCTGCTGAACACAACAATGGTTTTTGTTAGAGTAATGAGTATTTTATGAACAAGATAAATAGTTGCTGGAAAAATAGAATTTTTATTTCTGGAAAGGACTAAGAATAGGCATAATTAGTGGGATGTAACATGCTGTTCATGACAAAGACTGTAACACCTTCAACCATCTGTTAAAAACAGTTCTTAATGTTTTCCATCCGTTTATTTCATTTAGGGAGACAAGTAGAGAAAGCCACCATTGCAGAAGGAGAGCTCTTCCTTTCCAGCTTCAGTATTGGCTGCCGTCAGCAGAGTGCAGGATGAAGTAGTTCCTGCTCTTGTTCCTGAGTACACTGCAGGACCACCAGAATGTAGTCAGGCATCCTCTGAAAGTGATAAACTGAAGATGAAGTGTGAACACCTCACAAGAAAAACTGATCAGTACAAAAAACAAATTAAAACTCTTCAGCAGTCTAAGCGACGACTTAAGAAGAAAGTGGCTTCTTTGAGTTCTGTCATTAAGGTACTGAAAGACAAGCATCTTGTGGATGAAAGTTCACTAAATATACTAGAAAGCATACCTGGAATGCAGAGAGACTTGCTGCAGCGACAAACTGCGAAAGCTGGAGCACAGGCTGTACCTAGGTCATACAGCCCAGAACTGCGCTCCTTTGCCTTAACACCATTTTTATTCCCACAGCGCACATAATTATGTTAGGCGCTGTTTTAATACATGTTTGCCACAGCCCAGAACATTAACAAAGTGGTACCAGTGTGTGGGTGGAGCACCTGGCTTCACATCAGAGGCATTTAAGGTAATTACGGCAGAAGCTTGTCACCGTGAAACAAAGTTTCCAACTCTATGTAGCTTGGTAGTTGATGAAATTGCCATCAGGCAACATGTAGAATTTGATGTTACATGCTATTACGGTTATGTTCAAATGGGGTCATCTGTAGACACAAATAATTTGCCCATTGCCAAACAAGCATTTGTGCTCATGCTTGTGGCTATTAATGCTTCTTGGAAGCTCCCAGTTGGGTATTTCCTGACTGCTGGTATAACTGGTGAGCAAAAAGCCGAGATAGTGAAACACTGCATTGATCTTGCCAATTCAAGTGTTGTGAAAGTTGTTTCACTCACATGTGATGGTTCAGCCAGCAATTTGTCAATGGCTAGATGTTTAGGCTGCAATCTCAATTGTGAAACTTTGAAAAGTACTTTTTCAGTTGAAGGGAATGATCATGAAATGTCATTTTTCCTAGACCCTCCACATATGTTGAAACTTGTGCGCAACGCTTTAGGAGATAAAAAATTTCTTTGGGATGAACAAGGTGGTGTCATTTCTTGGCACTTTTTGGAACTGTTACATAAATTGCAGGTCAAGGAAGGGCTCCACAAAGGCAACAAGATCACTGCCAGTCACCTTAATTTTTTTTAAAATAAAATGAAGGTGAAACTGGCTACTCAGCTGCATAGCAATTCCATGGCAGATGCCATACAGTACTGTTGTGATATGAAACTCTCAGGTTTTGAACAGGCATCTGCAACAGTAAAATTTATACGCATTTTCAACTGTCTCTTTGATGTCTGCACTTCCAGAACACTTTTACAAAGTGGTTTCAAGCAGGCATTAAATACAGCAAATTTTAGTGCTGTAGAGGGATTTCTTTTAAAGGCACAGAGGTACATCAAGGAACTCACTGTTGGTCCAAATCCTCAAGCAATGAGAGTTGTTAACTCAAATAGAAAGACATAGTTTATTGGATTCCTGGTGTGTATATACAGTGTTTTACATATGTATAAAAAAGTAGTGGGGACACAAACTCCTGCTCCTCTATTGAAGTTTCTACCTCTTTACAAATGTTCTCAGGACCACTTGGAAATGTTTTTTAGTGCCATCCGAAGTTGTGGTGGTTGGAATAACAACCCCACTGCTCGCCAGAGTGTTGCAGCATACAAGAGGCTACTAATTCATAGTGAGATCCGTGGATCAGAAAGAGGGAATTGTATAACTTTGGAAGATATTCCCATTCATACTTTCAGCAGTTCCAATGTTGAAGATCACATAAATAACACTTCGGAACGGTGGCAGTTACTATGCACGGAAAATAGTGCAGCAACAACTGGCAACGACCATGATTACTTTGCTACTGGAACTTATCTCTCTGAAGTGGCAGTCCATATTGTAGTATATATAGCTGGATTTGTGGTGCTTCACTTAGAAAAAAACTTAAAATGTGAACCATGTTTATCCATCTTGAGAGGGGATGGTAGCCATGTTGCTTATTCTCTCATTCATAGAAAGAGTAGGGGATGGTTGGTTTTACCATCAAATGATGTTGTTGACACCTGTGTGTGTCCAGAAAAAGTGTTCAGGTGCTATACTACAGATAATTCAAAAGTTCCTTTGAAAAATCAGTTTTCCAAATGTGTGTCTGAGGTGCTTAGTGAATTCATATTCAAGCCAGTGTTTAAGGAGTTAGCAGACCACGTGAAAAATCAGCATCCCTTGGACAATCATATGATACTGCTGATTAAAGCAATTCCCACACGATACCTCCTGACATGGCAAAAACATGCAGCCAAGAGAATAGGTGATGCATTGCATGAAAATAAAACCAGGACAGCCTATACAAAGCTGGTACTCTTTAAAGGTCAGTAACTGATATTTGTACACAGAGGTCTAGTGTGTGAGGCATCTTGTATAAAGCACTCATTATACTGAGGCAAACTGGGAATGTAACCTTATTGTAATTAATAAATGATGCACATTCTTCCTTTTCTGTTATGTCTATGTTTTTATAACCAGCTACAAAATGTTTGTGATGTCTGTATCTTAAAACTAATAGTACTAGCATATTCAGTGTATCTATGAAAATTTGTTCCTGGTGTGTGATGGAGTCAGACAATTATAATTTTGTGTGTGTGTGTGTGTAATACCTTTCAAATGAATTTTCCTCAAACAAACATTTGGAACTACATTATATGTAGTGTTTCCAAGTGATTGATACTCCACCATACCAGCATGCAGTACTAGTTCTGCAATAGCTTGTGATCTGTGTGCTTCCAAATGGGACATACATTTCTTTTTGAAATATTTAGCCATTGTTTGGCAGAGTATGCTGTAGTATGTTCTAGCCAGTGTTGTTAATTAAGTTTCCACGAGTGACAACATATTAATGAGAAATAGAATTGCCTCATTTTTGGCACATTGAAATACATTCCCATCATTGTGTGGTATGTTATGGTTTTTGCTTGTGTGTCATTACAAGTTATGTTTCTTTTTGTGATATAGTCTGACAGTGGTTTACCCTTAAAAAATGAGAGATAGTAGTGTTTGCAGGTGAGCGTTATTGGTTTTTCACTACTTCATTGGACACTAAATTTTCTAGCAGTCTCTCCCCTAATCCATTGAAATGTAACCCATGTGTTGTACAGAAACTATAGCCCACAACATTTATATCTGTAGTAAGACAATTTTATAAATGATTGCATATTTTCTTATGTTTGTGTAGTGTCACCGCCAGACGCCACACTTGCTAGGTGGTAGGCTTTAAATCAGCCGCGGTCCGTTAGTATATGTCGGACCCACGTGTCGCCACTGTCAGTGATTGCAGACCGAGCGCCACCACACGGCAGGTCTAGAGAGACATCCTGGCACTCGCCCCAGTTGTACAGCCAACTTAGCAAGGAAAGGTTCACTGACAACTACGCTCTCATTTGCCGAGACGATAGTTAGCATAGCCTTCAGCTACGTCATTTGCTACGACCTAGCAAGGCGCCGTATTCAATTGATATTTATAATGTGAAGCATGTATCATCAAGAGAGATGTTCTACAATTGTGGATTCAAGTTAAGTATTACATCATCTACGTACTTTATTTGCAATTCTCAAGATATTATCCTGTTCCAGACCTCACACCAGTCAGCGTGTAATTAAACACGTGCATTTCGGCCTCCTCTAGAAACACAGTGTTGGCTCTTCTGCCAACACTACAGTTTGTTTGCTTGACTACTTTCCTGGTTTATGCAAGACCACTGTGATAAATCATATGTATGTGGAATGGTAAATAGTATTACATTAGTATCAATCAGGAGACTGAGACATTTCTTTCATTCTCAACAAGCAATGATGTGGACTTTGTTACAATTTCATATAATGCTTTTTTTTACATAGAACTGTGTTATTTTTAAATTCCACAATCTTGTGAAAGTCAGTTAACTGAAAAGTCACATTGTAATAATTTTTCTGTATACCTGTAACAAGCAATTCAACAAAGTGGATAACAACAGATCAAGAAAAGTTTTGCTGGAATAAAATTCTGAATATAGTACCTAATATTTATGCTTTATTTCATTCCCAGTTCCCATACTTTTTATGAATGAATAAGGAATATATAGCCTATATTTTTATCAGGATAATGATTTCAAAAGCAAATCCTAGTTTCAATGTTAGTAAAACTTTGTCATTGGCAAGCAATGAAGCTTCTGCTTATTGATTGATACATTCCACACTTCTCAAACTGATGTAAAGTTTTGCTCCATGATCTGTCTCAATCCCTCATCATTTCATTTTGTGCCACTGTAAATACCTGTCTGCTTGACAAGAAAGACTTGCATTTAAAAGAATGAAAATTATAAAATAGGGAATGACATAAACAAAGCTCAATGTAGAATGATTTATGCCCCATTAAGAAATCTCTTCCATACAAAATAAGAAATTGGAACCTAAGGTGAGTAAGCAATAAGTAGAACTCCTTACTTATATTAAAATGACTCCCATAACAGATGAAAATTGGAACACTGCTATACTGCCTTGGCTAACAGACATGTCATGTAAGTGCTGCTGCCGCTGTTGATTTGTTAGTTACTAAAAAAAGTGCCCTAGTCTCATACTAGAGCTGCTGCATACCACTTAAGAGGAGAAATGTGGGTATGTATTGAAGTGTGTATGAACTATATGGCAAAGAGTTTCTTCCTCAGGGTCAATGTTATTCAAACTTTTTTGTGTATAACAAACACCTAATTTATATTTCTTGGGATTCTCCGCAGTTCTATTCCACTTGACAACAGAATGAAGTTGTGCACAATGTGACAGGTTGTTGGCTAAACATTAACTCACATTGAGTTATTTTATCAGACTTATTTATCTGCTGCTTCATTGTTTAAATAATTAACAACAAAGACAGATCATTTGGTTACCTCTTCAGATATATGTGGTGGTCAGAACCACAATCAGTCTGTTACACATTAGTAAATAGCTGCTACAATACATCATTCTGAACTCAAACAACTGAAAAGTTTTGGTTTGTATGTCACGAAAATCGGAAAAGACGTCGTCACTTTTCGTAAATCTGGCATTGCTTCGTCCAATCAGATGGTTGTATCAGATGATCGTAAGAATAAGTAAAGAAAGAACCCTAGTTTGTGATACACGTTTATTACTGAATTAACAAAATTGTATTGTTTACATTGAAGACTAGCTATTCGTAATATTACATTAAAACTATTTTTAATCAGGAGAAATGCGGAATTTCGCCATTACGAGATTTTATTTTAAACAAAAACTTTGAAACAACCAATTTGATGATGTTACATGCGTATATGGTTCAATTAGCGACTTTAATACACACAGCGCTATAGCACACTGGCAATGTTTTGGTCAGTGTGTCATGGCAGCGAGCCACGCCCCCATGGCTTCAAAACGTAGTACGGCTGGGATACGTAGCGCCTCTCCCCTTATTCTTACCTCCATTAGTGTCGTTATCGCTGCCGTGTTGTTAATCATCGCTGCTCCGCTGTCTATTTGCACCAAAGAAAAGCAACATTCAGTGATCCGTTTTTTGTGGTCGGAAGGCGTATCAGGGGCCGAAATTCATCGAAGACTTTCGGTACAGTACGGGAACAGTGTTTTCCCATAGCGGAGTGTCTAAGAATGGATTGAAAAATTGCGAAATGGTCGCACAAGTGCTACGCACGAAGGAGCCGGACGACCGTTTACCGCCATAAATGAAGAAACCATCGATGATTCTCTTAGACAGACGATTAACTATTGACGAAGTGGCACGTCGTCTGCAAATTAGTCGCGGTTCTGCCAACGAAATCACCCACAAAAGACTTGGGTGTCATAAAGTTTGTGCAGGATGGGTCCCAAAACAACTCAAACAGTTGCATAAACAAAAGCACTTGGACATCTGCAAAAAAATTTGGATCGCTGTGATAACGAAGGGGACATCTTCCTAGACAGGATCATTACTGGTGACGAAACATGGATCCATCATTACGAGGCGGAGAGTAAACGGCAGAGTATGGAATGGAAACATCCAGATTCGCCGTGCAAGAAACTGTTCAAGACCCAACTGTCTGCAGGAAAACTGATGCTTACGGTTTTTTGGGACGCACAAGGTCCAGTACTGAACATTATGGGGAAAAGGGCACAACAATAAACAGTGTACGCTACAGTGAGATGCTTACTACTAGACAAAGCCTGCAATCCAGGGCAAACACCGAGGATTGCTGTCAAAAGGTGTCGTGTTGTTGCACGACAATGTCCGTCCGCACACTCCTGCTCACACTGCTGTAACGCTCCAGAAACTCAAATTTGAAGACTGGATCAATAGTCCCGATCTTGCCCCTTCTGATTATCGCTTGTGTGGTCCACTCAAACAGGCGTTAAGGGACCGTCGATTTGCCTCGGACGAAGCAGTGAAAGAAGCGGTGCATTCCTGGCTTGCAGCTCAACAGAGAACCTTCTTTTATGAGGGCATCAGGAAGCTTGTTCAACGATGGACCAAGAGCGTTGAAATGCAAGGAGACTATATCGAAAAAAGATGTTCTTGTAAGTTTCCTATTTGATTACAATAAAATTTTATAACTAGTTTGAGGGTAATAATTAACTTACCCACGTACTTGGCAACCAATCTAAACACATACGACTTGTAACGGCTGTAATTATTAGTCTGTAGATGACGCGTGTATTGATGTAACGTTGCTTAGTACGCCGTCCTCAGGCACCAATAGAAATACGTGCTCTTGTACCCATTACATGCTGTATGTGTATGTGGTCTCTGTTCATTCGATCCAGAGGCCATATAACTAATCGTACAAAGATTTTAATGACGTTAGCCGCATTTGGGCATTGACATGTATCAATGGTAACAGGTGAAAATCTTGCCGGACCAGAACTCGGAACCCGGATTTTCCACTTTACGCGAGTAGGGGAAGTGTGCTCAGATGGCTGGGGTGGTAAAGGCACCGCTCGCGTAAAACGGGAAATCTGGGTTCGAAGCC
Source organism: Schistocerca americana (assembly GCF_021461395.2). Taxonomy (NCBI): domain Eukaryota; kingdom Metazoa; phylum Arthropoda; class Insecta; order Orthoptera; family Acrididae; genus Schistocerca; species Schistocerca americana. The sequence goes on from NC_060119.1 coordinate 477,065,928, forward strand.
CAAGTTTTCATCTGTTACTATCGATACATTTCTATACCAAATGCAGGTAACGTCATTAAAATCAAACCAGAATCCTTGGAAAAAGAACGATACAGTTCTCACGAAAGCCTGTTGGGTAAATGTAAACTTGTATTCGAATAAGATATCGCGACAGTTATGCTGCCAGTCTCGTGTATCTCACAGAGGAACCATGAGAACAAGATAAGTGCGATTAAAGCGCGTAAAGTGGAATACAGATAATCATTTCTCCCTTGCTCAATATGAGAGTAGAATAGAACAGAAAATCGATAATATTGATACAAAGTATCTTTCTCCATGCACAGAACAGTGGCTTGCAGGGTATGTAAGGCGGTATCGATAGCAACATCGTTGACCTCACCCGGCGTGCCCCGAGCCGCTCACAGTTACGCGGTAGGCGGCACTTCTAAAACTCTCCAGCGCACCGCAGGGAGAACTCTCTCTTCCAGTGTTCACTGTCCTGTGGGGAGGGGGGAAGCGTTGACGCATATACAGCACCAAGGGACGCAAAATTCACCTCAGCACCTGCGACTCTGACCGTTCGACACGTCTTTTTAAGCTGCCGCACTGAGCCCAACACCGACGTACACGACGCCACTATGCATTACTATTTACCTGATTGTATCAGCATACAAGACTCTCTGTTTTCGTCAAGAGCAATACTTTCATGTAACTAAGCAGCAAAGAAAGACCTACAACATCTCTAAGTTATGCATGCCTCAGTTATTAAGAGTATATATTGTAAACAAGCTTATTAATGTGTCTGATTGTCTGTATTGGCCACCTCAAACACTGTCATATCATACAACCTCACTGGACAAAAAATTAGTCACCGCTACTGTCAAGTAATACCGAGTCTAATATTGATAACGGCTTCAATTAGTCGACAAAACAGTCCACGAGCCTCTTCGTGTATGCCATATCAAGCTGAAACCTCTCGTTGATCCTATAGAGCTTGAAAATTTCAGAGATGTTGATTGCTACGTTTAATCCACTGTTCGAAATAGGCCCACACATTATTTTAAGAGATGAAGAGTGGTTGATGTAGCGGGCTAGTCGCGATGTGATAGAGTGACTAAGCGTTTGTCCAAACCAGGAATGTGTGTGTGCAGTTCTGTGAACACTACCGTCGCCATCTTGGAAAGTGCGAATATCGGCAGCATGCTTTTCCTGTAGATGTAGAAGTAAGAACAAGATTTGGCCACTGAGAATGCTAAAATACACATCCCAATTCATATTTGCTGTTATGACCAGACGAAATTACACTAGTCCAGCCATAACTGTCGGTTCTTCTGGGGAGATGGACCAGGTGAACTACAACGTATCAAAATCAAACACCTTTTAGCTGGCTAATTTTCAAACTGCCGACTCGGCAGATGTTGTTTGAGGGTATCACTGCATCAAGCAGATTTCTACAGATACCAGTGTTTGAATGCTGGCCTCTATTTTGATCTTAACCGAGATTGGAATCCTCCTACTCGTCGGTCAGGTGGCCTGAGATGGCGCAATATATCGCCGAAACTGGTAGCTCAATAAAATAACAATTTGGAAATTAGACGGCTGAAAAGTGTTTGATATGACATTCTGTGCCGAATAGCAGAGTCCAGCAACAATCTCTGAAAAGATGGACATACAGGGACTATCAAATATGAATTCACTTCAGTAGATGAATGATTAAAAATATCTACTTCACTTGATGCAATCATTTGCCACAATATTAAAGAGTCAATTGATGCAATAATTAACGAGTTATTTTCTTGAAGTACAGTTTACAACACTTACAAAAGTACATTTCGATCTGAGACTTGAGCAAATCTTTGGTCCTACTCAGTGATGTTGACTGCATCACCCGAGGTCAGGAACTGGGGGCAGAGCACTCACATGCTCGGCTCTATATTGATCTCCATGCGAGGGTGCTGCTGTGCTGAGAGAGAGAGTGTGTGTCTTCTTTAGCCTCTCCCATTTGTCGTTGCGGATTGAAGCGAGACACTGGTAATGTGTGTGTTGTCAATGTGCGTTGCCGACTGTGACGTGGCATCGCGGTCTTTGGACGATACCACATTCGTGGTAGCCTAAATGGACAATGTTACGAAAAATACCTTCAAAACACTGCAGAATAACCTTCTGTCTAAACTAGACCCTCCATGCACTGCAGGTTAAACGCCCCATTGAGCAGTCAATGCTTCACAGCATTTGAAAAGATTCAAAATCGGAACGGGTCGGACCACAATACGCGCCTCCAGTCAGCTACTGTCCAGTTTCTAAATTGCCTGATTCACTGAAGATGTACATCTTTATGTGCCACTGTGTCTTATGTGACGTACCAGGCTCTGAATGTCCACTGCAAGCAGTTCCCTTCATAATGTTCCCTTGGAAACTGGTTAAGCTGCAGTCACTGAAACAGTAATTTTGGTGTGGTTTGAATCTGATTGTCACTGACAAGACGTAACACATGTGTCTGAAAGGAAGGAAGGAAGGAAGGAGGATTAGCGTTTAACATCCCATCGACATCGAAGTCATTGGAGACAGAGCCCAAGCTCGGATTATTTCAAGGACAGGGAAGGAAATCGACCGTGCCCTTTTAGAGGAACCATCCAGCCTTTGTCTGAATGGCCCGACTTGGATTTCAGCTTTAATCCTCCCGAATCCGAAAGCCATGTGTGGACGAACACATCTCCAGTTCCTGTTATTAGTATCCTTTTACGAACAATCTTCTTTTAAAAAAAGGATGGCAAACTCATTCACAGAGTTGTCATTGTCATGTCCAAACACGGTAGCCCATTTCGGTGACGCTCTCACTTCTCCTTGCCAACACTTCCTACTCTGCTATTTTCATACAACCGACTGTCACATACACAACACTTCACTGCCATGAGTTACGTCGGGAGAGGAGATTCACATTCGGTACAGGAGGTTCGCACGACCTCCTGGTAGTAGTTCTACACCACGCAAAGCGTTCCAGACCGACCAGTGGCTCTTTCATGGGGCTGAAGAGTGTTATGTTCGGTGAGATTATGTAGATGTAGCAAAAGAAATTTATTTGTTTCTCTTCATACATTGGCAGGTTTCAGAAAGCATTGGTAAGTTGCAAGGAACTTTTTCTGGTGTAAAGTTGTCATAAATCCGAAGACCGTTTTAAATACCACAGTTTTTTAAGAGGCATGGTCGAGTTCGGGTTGGAGGCAGATGCTGGCGCAGGTCATTTGACCATTTTTTCCGCTCTTCTGTCAGGATGCATCAGTCACGTGACATAGCCTGCGTTCGACTCGTATACAACCACGCGTTCGATATTTGACTTAGAACGCTGTCTACTTATGAACGTTAACACCAAACCTCACCGTCATTAGAGAACTTCCATCTCATGTATGATGATACGTGACCATTCTGTTTCGACACATTCCTCTAAACGAACGAAGATTTGTGCGATGTACTCCTTTCCCTTGTCGCATCTTGGGTATAAAATAGAGACTTCAGTTTCATAACTAAGATGATTCTAAGTTAGCGATAAGTGTTTGTGAGACACTACAATCCCAATGTATACATCTGATGTATACATCAGATGTCCTGTCTGCAAAGTTAGTGATGGCATGACGTGTAATTTCACATGTCGGTAGCCGCTGCTATGCGTTAATCTGTTTCCTTGTAAGAGATATTCTCCGTTACTTACGATCATTTTGTATAGGACTGATGCGAGCATAGTATAATTTCGGAATCGTGATCAGATGTGAACAGTGGATGCTATAATCTCTGGAAAGCTACATTGTGCACGTATCACACAGAATCGACGTTTTAAGGAAGTAGTTTCTTCATTTTACAGTTTGTTACCGTAGTTTATCGTAGAGAAACCTGCAGGATGGATGTATTTCATGCGCTGGAAATATATTTCTTACAGCGCTGCATTCCACATGACTGATAGGTCGGAAACTAAAGCTATCTAACATTATAGCCTGCTTTAAGTGCAGAACTGTGTAGCCTTAGGAGTGTGTGTGTTTATGTTCCCTCTTACCAATACCCTCCTGGTACTGATCCCAGACACTAGAACAATACTTTAAAATTGATGGTGTAGTTGATTTACATAAAATGCTTCGAGCTCTATCCGTCTGGAGCTCCATCATGCATAAAAACCACCCGTTTCTTGTTCTTCTTAACCTTATGCTATTACATTACAGCACTTTCAAATCTACTGTGATACACTGATAAGGAGTGCTAACCTCCTCGACATGGGCATGTCTAGAGAAATCTTGTGCACTTGGATGGGCGAGGACCCGGCAAGCTCCATTCATTCACGTATCGCTGAATGTAGCGCTCTACTTCTGGTGAGATGCAGATTAAATCGGTAACAGTGCTGCAGAGTGGATTGGTCAAAGACAATTCGAGGCGGTCTTTCAGTCTCTAATTTTATCCTGAGACTGCGAGAATGCTCTGTGACACCCATCCGCATAGAGATAGATCGTAAATTATGCACTATGCTCAAGGTGCTGGAAATATGTATAGTGCTGTCTGTTATACTTCCATGATGTATGTGTTTGTGAATCAACAATGAATGGACATGCTGCACAGTCATCTATCTACATTCGCAATGATATTCACAAGGTACAGGAGGGAAGGTTTAGTGATTACACGGAAATTGGGTGACATGCGTCGCATCATTGGTCGGTGTTGAAATTACTGTAAAATTGCTAAAATTGTCGCACTATCAACTGTGATGCATATTATTACAGTACACCAATGGTATCTTTCCCACCCCATCTGTCCACTGGTACACTGTTGGTTACCATATAATGATTGACTGACATCGCTTGTTTGAGATGCAGAAAGAGTTTTGGTGGAGGGACAACACCTTCTGTGGATGGCTAGCACTGAGACACTGATTGTGCACATGATTGCAATATGAGGAATCAGTCTAAACGGAATGCAGAGCCATCAGCTATTCTGTCACTGTGACAGATGAGTTTAAATGTAGAGGTTGTCAATCACCTTAGGACAGCAGTTTGGAAACTCTCCACAACAAAGCCAAACTCTTCTGGTTTCCTTCTGTTGTAACTGTCTTTTATTTAAAATCATCTACTGTGTGTGATGTGTTGTGGTAGCAGCAGTAACAACTTGATTTACACTGTGCAACGTCAATTTTTCTCTGAGAAGCAGAGATCAGAACGTGTTAATGTCAGTTTAGAACCTGACACAGACCTCAAAGTTGCAGCGGAAAAACAAAATGTATGGCAGTGTCAAAGCGTGTTACAGCAGAAAAAGCAATGTTTCAAACAACGACACGGGGTCACAGGGAGCGTCCCTTGCGACTTATTGTATAGTTTGTGGGATACGGTCATCCTCCTACAGTACAGGCGATGCAACTTTACACTGGTATGTGCACTGGATCAATATCCGCATATTTTAATAGGATCGTCATATGTGCTCGATGCCAGCATGCAGAAGTTATTTGTTTTCGATATGTGGGAGGAGAGAGATGCAGTAAAAATCTTGTGGAGTTCTCTATTAGATGAAGTTGGTAATTTTTCTCTATTGAATGGTACAGAATAACGATGATAACATGTTGGAGTGATAGATGTGAATGGGACCTGCGGGACACGGATCTGCTTTAGACTGCAGTATCTGTATGAAGTTTGGGGACGCTCCACTATGCAGTAGCAAAATCCTCGTCCTTCTCCCAGTACCTGTACTTTCTTTTAAACTACCTCTTGTTGCAGGAGCAGACTTCGTTTGGCACTGATCTTAAACATTGTACACTGTTGGCAGAGCTACGACAGCTTGTTACTCCTGTCGCACTGACTTGGGTCGCTCTGTTTCTACACGGGTTGCAGAAGGTGGTGGATATATAGCTCTCTCCAAATTCTGCTCAGTTCAGACTTAAATTGGAACGATCACATGCACAAAGCTGCAGAAATGGCAGCAGTTGCAAGAGGCATATGGACTATCTAAAATTTTACTGTAGCAGTTAGGTTCGAAAAAGGTGACTCGTTTCCAGATATGAGAGTGCCAGAAATATGATTCACTAGTGACTGTAATCATTAAAGGACTTCTCCATAGGATCCGACGCAGGTATGTGGTTGAATGGAAAGACTTGATTCGAAATCATAGACATCATTTCTATCGAAAGCGTAGCACTAGAGATCTGGACAGCTAGTGTACATTTCTTACGACCTCAATCAACACACCATCTACTGTTGGTGATCTTTCTACATCAACCATCACCTATAACCCAGTCGATATATCACCGAACCTCTGACGTGGCATCGAGACAGAATGCATTACGAATACTGGAGGAATATCTAGCGGTGGCGTGGGGGAGTTGCAAATTCCGGTTTTGTTCCACGTTCCTTAGCCGAATCACTCTCTAAATTCGGTAATTTTATTATGAGGTTGCACCATTGGCGACGTGTAACCGCACTGTTGGTCTGATAATATTCACTTTGGCGATCACCGTCTATATTCAGTGTCGCTGTATTTGTATAGAAAAACCACTTCATTCAGAGGTGACGCCATACCTCGATTTATAAAGCCAGTATAACTTTTCACACGGATACTAGTATGCACCTGTAGAACCAAGACCACTAATGACAGTAATATAAAGTAGTTGTTGTGATCGTGTTTTTTAACATCTGGCGGTTTGTAAGACGATTGTGGCTCTCTTTCTAAGACACAGTGGTACCATTCGCAAGAAAAACTTATGAGACATGTCCACCCATCGTTGATTTTCAGTCAGTATTATTTCGAATCGCCTGCAATCAGTTATTGGCGAAGTATTATACTTAGTAGCAGGGGATGCGTGATAGGTTTGCCTCGAGTATCAGGCTTATACAGGGTGTTCAAATGTTCAAACGTGTGTGAAGTCTTATGAGACTTAACTGCTAAGGTCATCAGTCCCTAAGCCTACACACTACTTAGCCTAAATTATCCTAAGGACAAACACACACACAGGACTCGAACCTCTGCCGGGACCAGCCGCACAGTCCATTATACAGGGTGTGTTTGTGTTCTGACACGTGCAAGGAAAATGACTATGTCCAGTCGTACGGAAGGTATCGATTTGACGTGGAATACTGTGGTAGCAAAGGTAAGAGTATGTCAAGTCATAAGAATGGTGCAGATATTTCTATTTCCAGAGTCACAGCCGTCAGCAGGGTGTATTTCCAATACTTCGCTCATTGTCAAAAGTCGTTCAACTGAGACCGCAATCGTAACATTTAATTGTGGGTGTAGTGATCAAATGTATATGTGGCCGATTTCGTAGGACGATTCTGTCTATGCATGCTCGGCGCGGCAGTGGCAGTGGCCTGTGGCGGGTATGATTCACGCTTCCCACTAACGGCAGGAGCCGTCCGAATGGAGAGACCTGTTGGGATGCAGGAATGTAGTTGACTTAACCATGTCGTCCTCTAGACGGCCGAATAGTGGACTAATACTCAGTATGTGCTGGATAGCTTTCGTGATCACGTGGAAATTTTAGAAGATTCAATATGGACATGCATTTGCGCTGGACCATTATTCCCTCCCATGTAAATTTCCCGATTGACTGCTTCTTCACATTTCCCGTCTTTATTTGGTTGAGAGAAGATCGATTGTGGTGTGTGTTGCGTGCATCTAGCAGGTGAAAGACGGGTGGAGGACACGTTTGCTGGTTCTCTAGGCATGAGAAACACCTTAGTTGACTTCGCAAATTATAAGGATAATTTGGAATCTGTTATATCACCGCCATTGGTATTCGCGTATGAAAATATCAGTTTCCTCTATTTTTTTCGAGTTTTCATGTAAAGGTCTTCGCAGACGGGATAAGTTTCTAGTTACTCAATGGCTCACAATGATTTCTTAGTCAGGGGAAAACTGTGTGATCTGCGTGGTGGAAGCTATGCATGGAACACACTGACGCAAACCACGACTTGGCGGTCTGAATATATAAAAGACGCCACTGTGTGTTGGCTGGATTTACAAGTATTGAAAATACCAAAAGGTTTCGTGGAAGTGGTGAAATTGATAACTCGAAAAGACTCTAGGGCTTTTTTAAATTGTAATTACATCCTTTATTCATCGATAAATACGTAACGGTGGGGGGCTTTTTTGCAGTGCGGAAACGACACCCAGCTGGTTCAAGTGTGGATGTATCATAATCTTTTTATTTATCTACAGTTGATAGTCAGAAATGTTATACTGCTGCTTGAACGTAAAGGTACTGTGGCTTATGTCCCGACATACGTTTGTAGGAAGTAATCAAACTACTATTCACACAAAAAGAATTACGTATGTCTAGTCACAATGGAAGTATAGATTGGACATGGTGAATTGTGATTTCAACGCACTGAGGAGTATATCTGAACACAAGTGGTAATAGATTCACTTCGTAAACAGCTGCTCAATATAACAATGCAAGTGTTCAACTGGACCTGCTATAGTGTACAAACAGGACGGGCAATACGGCTCTAACAATATGTCCCCTCATCAGCACTCCTAAGCGTACCCTCGCATTTTCCTCGTTGTTCTATCGATAGTGATGTTGATTACAGTACACCAACCCACGTCGGTGATGTCTTTCCAAGCATTACTTCCGCGGTTGCAGTATTCATTATGACATAGTGCCGGACGCCTGTCCTTCATAACACTTGTTTGAGAGAATCTTGGCAGGATACAGTGCCTTCCAGAAGTGCTGATTCGAAGACCTTGTCAGATAATTTTCTAGGACTGAGGAGAATCGAGTCATATAGTAGTGTGAGTGTAGGCATACCATAATTATTTTTTTGTGCGCTGTACAGATATAAAAGATAACAGCACTGTTTGTGTTAAATGTGTATATATTGCAGTGTAATGTTACTGTGGCTCATGTGGTGGCATAACCAGAGAAAATGAGTGTGTGCACTATCGTGAAGGACGTATAGACTCAGCGCATCGATAACCGCGAGGGTATGAGAGAGATTTTTATGTAGAAAATTATGTGCGCTATAGGTACTAAGATTCGTTCCAGAACAACAGCTGTCAAGAGGAGACATTAACTATACATTGATCAGTGTCGGACTATAGCAGTAATCGTAATATTTAATTGTAGTTACACTGGTAAATATGTTCCTGGTTCCCAATATTATTGTGAGTCTTGTATGTATTTAATGATCGGTAGATAACTTTTGCGGGGTTTATCTACGGAAAGTTCTGAGTGTAAGGTGATGTATTCTTTGTTCATGTGTTCAAAGACAAGTTGAAGTAGACCATCCATCTCTGGTATGATGCTGTCCCTTATCCGACATTGTGGTATTAGGACATCTCCAGACCAGTAGCTGTAGGACACCTAAATTTCCAGCCATGCTATGCACACATCTCGTGGCGATGCGTCAGCCTCGCTGGGCAGGTAATCACATGCGCGTGTCTGATGCATCTTGCATGTCCCATTAGGATCGCTAGGAACAATGCATCCTGAACTATTCTGGGAAGCATTGGAACAGATTTCTATAGCGCTGCATCAACGCGCCAGCAAGGGTGCCTAGGTGACAGATATTTCGACAAAAACTTCTCAGGCGTCAAGTATGAAATGGATAACGCCGCCTCATACTTGAGGAACCTAAAAGGGCACCTGCGCGTGGCTCGGCAGCTGACGGCCGCGTCGTCACTTCACGGGCCACTGGTGCAGCCCAACCGATTCCTGGGGGTACGTGTGGAGTCGGTGGCCTCGGCATCGGGCGTCGGGTCGCGGCATGTGTTTTTATTAGCAATCTTTTGTTTAAACTATATTCTATCGCCCCCCATGTCCATGGACCTTGTCGTTGGTGGGGAGACTTGCGTGACTCAGCGATACAGATGGCCGTACCGTAGGTGCAACCACAATGGAGAGGTATCTGTTGAGAGGCCAGACAAACGTCTGGTTCCTGAAGAGGGGCAGCAGCCTTTTCAGTAGTTGCAGGGGCAACAGTCTGGATGATTGACTGATCTGGCCTTGTAACATTAACCAAAACGGCCTTGCTGTGCTGGTACTGCGAACGGCTGAAAGCAATGGGAAACTACGGCCGTAATTTTTCCCGAGGGCATGCAGCTTTACTGTATGGTTAAATGATGATGGCGTCCTCTTGGGTAAAATATTCCGGAGGTAAAATAGTCCCCCATTCGGATCTCCGGGCGGGGACTACTCAAGAGCACGTCGTTATCAGGAGAAAGAAAACTGGCGTTCTACGGATCGGAGCGTGGAATGTCAGATCCCTTAATAGGGCAGATAGGTTAGAATATTTAAAAAGGGAAATGGGTAGGTTAAAGTTAGATATAGTGGGAATTAGTGAAGTTCGGTGGCAGGAGGAACAAGACTTCTGGTCAGGTGACTACAGTGTTATAAACACAAAATCAAATAGGGGTAATGCAGGAGTAGGTTTAATAATGAATAGGAAAATAGGAATGCGGATAAGCTACTACAAACAGCACAGTGAACGCATTATTATGGCAAAGATAGATACGAATCCCACGCCTACTACAGTAGTACAAGTTTATATGCAAACTAGCTCTGTAGATGACGAAGAAATTGAAGAAATGTATGATGAAATAAAAGAAATTATTCAGATAGTGAAGGGTGACGAAAATTTAATAGTCATGGATGACTGGAATTCGAGAGTAGGAAAAGGGAGAGAGGAAAACATAGTGGGTGAATATGGATTGGGGGAGAGAAATGAAAGAGGAAGCCGCCTGGTAGAATTTTGCACAGAGCTAACACTTGGTTCAAGAATCATAAAAGAAGGTTGTATACATGGAAGAATCCTGGAGATACTAGAAGATATCAGATAGATTATATAATGGTAAGGCAGAGATTTAAGAACCAGGTTTTAAGTTGAAAGACATTTCCAGGGGCAGATGTGGAATCTGACCACAATCTATTGGTTATGAACTGTAGATTAAAACAGAAGAAACTGTAAAAAGGTGGGAATTTAAGGAGATGGGACCTGGATAAACTGAAAGAACCAGAGGTTGTACAGAGTTACAAGGAGAACATAAGGGAACAATTGACAGGACCTGGGAAAGAAATACAGTAGAAGAAGAATGAGTAGCTCTGGGGGATGAAGTAGTGAAGGCAGCAGAGGATCAAGTAGGTAAAAAGACGAGGGCTAGTAGAAATCCTTGGGTAACAGAATAAATATTGAATTTAATTGATGAAAGGAGAAAATATAAAAACGCAGTAAATGAAGCAGGCAAAAAGGAATACAAACGTCTCAAAAATGAGATCGACAGGAAGTGCAAAATGGCTAAGCAGGGATGGCTAGAGGACAAATGTAAGGATGTAGAGGCTTATCTCCCTAGGGGCAATATAGATACTGCCTACAGGAAAATTAAAGAGACCTTTGCAGAAAAGAGAGCCACTTGTATGAATATCAAGAGCTCAGATGGAAACCCAGTTCTAAGTAAAGAAGGGAAAGCAGAAAGGTGGAAGGAGTACATAGAGGGTCTACACAAGGGCGATGTACTTGAGGACAATATTCTGGAGATGGAAGAGGATGTAGATGAAGATGAAATGGGAGATATGATACTGCATAAAGAGTTTGACAGAGCACTGAAAGACCTGAGTCGAAACAAGGCCCCCGGAGTAGACAACATTCCATTGGAACTACTGACGGCCTTGGGAGAGCCAGTCCTGACAAAACTCTACCATCTGGTGAGCATGATGTATGAGACAGGCGAAATACCCTCAGACTTCAAGAAGAATATAATAATTCCAATCCCAAAGAAAGCAAGTGTTGACAGATGTGAAAATTACCGAACTATCAGTTTAATAAGTCACAGCTGCAAAATGCTAACGCGAATTCTTTACAGACGAATGGAAAAACTGGTAGAAGCCGACCTCAGGGAAGATCAGTTTGGATTCCGTAGAAATGTTGGAACACGTGAGGCAATACTGACCCTACGACTTATCTTAGAAAATAGATTAAGGAAAGGCAAACCTACGTTTCCAGCATTTGTAGACTTAGAGAAAGCTTTTGACAATGTTGACTGGAATACTCTCTTTCAAATTCTGAAGGTGGCAGGGGTAAAATACAGAGAGCGAAAGGCTATTTACAATTTGTACAGAAACCAGACGGCAGTTGTAGGAGTCGAGGGGCATGAAAGGGAAGCAGCGGTTGGGAAGGGAGTGAGACAGGGTTGTAGCCTGTCCACGATGTTATTCAATCTGTATATTGAGCAAGCAGTGAAGGAAAGAAAAGAAAAATTCGGAGTAGGTACTAAAATCCATGGAGAAGAAATAAAAACTTTGGGGTTCGCCGATGACATTGTAATTCTGTCAGACAGCAAAGGACTTGGAAGAGTAGCTGAACGGAATGGACAGTGTCTTGAAAGGAGGATATAAGATGAACATCAACAAAAGTAAAACGAGGATAATGGAATGTAGTCAAATTAAGTCGGGTGATGCTGAGGGAATTAGATTAGGAAATGAGACACTTAAAGTAGTAAAGGAGTTTTGCTATTTGGGGAGCAAAATAACTGATGATCGTCGAAGTAGAGAGGATGTAAAATGTAGACTGGCAATGGCAAGGAAATCGTTTGTGAAGAAGAGAAATTTGTTAACATCGAGTATAGATTTAAGTGTCAAGAAGTCGTTTCTGAGGGTATTTGTATGGAGTGTAGGCATGTATGGAAGTGAAACATGGACGATAGATGGTTTGGACAAGAGGAGAATGGAAGCTTTCGAAATGTGGTGCTACAGAAGAATGCTGAAGATTAGATAGGTAGATCACATAACTAACGAGGAGGTATTGAATAGGATTGGGGAGAAGAGGAGATTGTGGCACAACTTGACAAGAAGAAGGGACCGGTTGGTAGGACATGTTCTGAGGAATCAAGGGATTACAAATTTAGCATTGGAGGGCAGCGTGGGGGGTAAAAATCGTAGAGGGCGACCAAGAGATGAATACACTAAGCAGATTCAGAAGGATGTAGGTTGCAATAGGTACTGGGAGATGAAGCAGCTTGCACAGGATAGAGTAGCATGGAGAGCTGCATCAAACCAGCCTCAGGACTGAAGACCACAACAACAACAACAACAACAACAACAACATATTCTATCGATTTCACTGACCATTAGGACGCTGTGAATTAAAAAAAAAAAAATAAGTACCCCATACATATGAAGAATATCGATTTAATTAATTTGGATAATTTTTTTTTATATCAATGTGGTGTTAGCAGTACAGTAGTTAAGGGGGGGGGGGGGAGTGTGCTTGAGTGGGTGACATGGAGGAGAACAGCAGGTTAAGTGCAGAACACTAGGTTAATTTTCATATTTTTTATGTAAAACGCAGTACAATAGTTTGAGTGGGTGAATGACAAAGAAGAATGCGCCAGAAATGGCGTTAAACAGCATGTGAAATTCGGGAAGTGTACCAGAAAATGGTGGGAGGACATAACTAATTGCTTAATTTGGTATCAAAGGTGGTACAATAGTTTGAGGAAATGGGAATGAAATGGAAAACACTTAACAGAACAATAGGTTAACTAAGATCTTACAAAGGGCCGAACATTAGGTTAAGACACCCAGAGTACAGCACTAAACAATAGGTTATGCAACATGTTTTCCCCAAGTAATTACTTCTTACAAGACCTGCATGTTTCCAAACAGCAGAGGATGATGGGCAAGAGAAATCCCCACAAACTGAATTTTTCATAAATAAACAATATACTCTTGAATTTCCTGTTATGAGATCCTTCCTCTCCAACAAAGAGCCACTAGTTTCCATATGTTCCATACACTGCCTTGAATCCCCTAAATTGTTTGAATAAACAATATTCCACACATTATCTAAATTGTATAAACAATATTCCATACACAGCAGTAGAATTCGACAAATTCTTTAACTAAATAAACAAACTACATTCCATACACTGCTATTAATAATTAAATAATACTCTATACAGTCTCTAAAGTCTTTAAACAACAGTCTGCACACTGCAACCGAATTCCCTCGAAATGACCGATGAACTGAGTCTTTTTCCTGCCAATTTCTGGGAGGGAGGGTGGGAAGAGAGGGTGTTTACCAGGGGGGGAGAGGTTAATTAATTTATCAATGTAATTAAGTAGTCAATCGAATTGATAAGTGTGATAGTGGCTATTCCAATAACTCAGACCTGAAAGTCTGCCTGTAGCAACGAGGGGAGAGGTTTCCTGAGGGGGGAGGGGAGTAGGAATGGGTAGGGGAACAAAAGGTTAAGTACCTGTCAATCAAAAGGATGGATCCTTTTAGCAGAACAATAGATTAAGGACCTGGCAATCAAAGGAGAACAATAGGTTTAGTGCCTGTCAGTCAAAGGAGAACAATAGGTTTAGTGCCTGTCAGTCAAAGGAGAACAATAGGTTTGCCCCTGAGTACATACCTGCCCCTGATGTAGGTAACCCACACTAACAAAATGCGCTGACGCCTACTTTGTCCCACCACTCACTGATTCCCAACCATGGTGCAACTCACATCAACAAACGTTGCCGGAGGTCAACTAACTGATAAGTGACACATAAAAATCCAGGTATTGAGCAGGGATCGAAGCCTAGACCTTTGGATTTGTGTGCTAACACTTTACCAATTAGCCACTGAACAGCGACCCAAAAACGAAGCATCAGATGGCTTTATCTTAACTGCATTTCTTCCTGTTCGACTAGTTGATGCGGTGAAGCTGGTACACTGTAGCGACAGCAGAATGACTATTATTACTATTATTCTGCGCCGCCTATCCTATATCACATTAATTAACACTCACTTTTCCATCCAACTGCGGGTGGCCCCAGGCATTTCTTTATCTTCTATTCGCTAATACTTCAAAACTCTTCCCTCCTGCTTAGTTACACCTTTATGGTGATGACACTACCTTAGTTGTTGTCCTCCACATTCTCAATCCATCCAAACGATCGCTCCAACTCCACATTACCAATTTTGGCCCTTGATATAACCAACAGTGCCACTCTATCAATATTCCAAAAGCTCAGGCGATAATGGAGCAAAAACTACCCAAGAATTATGCCTCTGAGACTTTTACCAAATACCTACATCCGTCAAATCTCCTAAAGTGAAAAGTTCACTCGATTCCCACCAACTAATCAAACAAAAACACCCCATCTATTAGGATTATTAACCAGCTCAGCATAGAGACAACACTCTAATACTATTACCCATACATACAAGACCTTCACACTCCCTGTCCTCAGATATGGAAATGGGCGTTCTCTCCTTCCAAGAAATACCACCCTCTTAACCCTGAAACGACCTGTATGCCACTTTGGTGTTTTGAGGAGAATACCTTCTCCCACTCCTTAGCTTGTACCAAGTTACAAGGTTCTCTCAGTTATTCAGACATGTAGAGAACATTCGCCTGGTGTACATCATCCATAAACTTGAGTCCTAAAGACCCTATTATATCCTCCATCTATGAGAGCTCTGTCCAGCTGCTGCACGTATGTTACACTTTGATTTCCTCTTCAGGCACTCACATCCCCGTCTCCACTTCCTCTGGAGAAATTTTCACTTACTGCCTCCATAGATTATGAACTAATTAATCCCTGAGATCTACACATCCTAGCAACTTTAGCCTGCTCCCAACTATATCACCTCAAATGTAGCATCTATATGACTCATTTCCTGTCTAACTCCTACCAGTTCCTATATCCTAACAGGTTCCTTACCATATACATGGCCTCCTACTTCATCATTCAGTATTCTATCCAATACCTCCCACATACAGATTTCCTATCTGCAGTTAGCAGAAGCTCCCTTGTCACTAAGGGTAACGCACACTACCAACAAAACAACTTTTACATCATCAATGGTTTATGAACATAAACTTTTTTATATTCCTTAAATCAAAGACTGAAGATCGACTGCTTGACCGATACCAGGAAATGTCAGTAACAAAAAATCTTAGGCACCGCATAGGGTGTTCACAAGACTACCTTTGCATAATGGCACTCTCCTTTCGATCTCTCGTAACTTGCTCAGAACGGTGTAACGTACTGACCTTGGTTACACACTTAAAGTCTTTCACATTCACCAATTTCATGTCGCACTGCTTCACAGTTTCTCACCAAATCATTTTCTAGTGTTTCTGCAACCGAGTACTGGAGCATAGGTTGCCTACGACACCCTTTCCCCTACACGTAGGTATAAGGAAGTTGCGAAGCCTGGCGGTTTCCGTGTTGTCCTTTGTTATGTCGATTTACCGTGCTACTTCGGGAATTCTGTTGAGAGCAATATTTCATTGATTGCTATGGCTATGCGAGTGGCCCATATCTCGAGAACACAAGTCTAAATCAGTTACATTCTCCGGATCCAACAGCTGATTTTATCAGAATGTTTGGACAAACGGCGCCATTCTCCCGCTTTCCTGAACTTATGTCCTTTTTCCAGCACAAGATTTCAGTAGATCATGTCTCTCATGTTTACGTATTACCCGACTTAAGTTTCGGGCTGGACCGGATTATTATAGACCTTTGCTGTAACGGTTTCGTGCAGCAATACTGCGATAAGAATGTACTTGAGTTTCGTAGCAGTTGCTGTATGTTTTTTCTAGTTGCTACTGCCTTTTGTGAGTTTATCCTAATTTTTGCGTGCTGATTTAGTACAAATGTAAAAGGCTTATTGTATTTCTAGAGCACTTTGTTTATATTACATAATCTTCATTGGTGAAACAGCGGTTCATGGTGACCCGCTACCTTCCAGTCGTCCCTGCCACTTTGAAGCACTGGGACCATCGACCGGACGTAGGCCAACATTTCCCCATCAGTATTAATGAATGACCTGGAGGAGTGTGTCACGTTGTCTTCGGTCATGCATTATTGATTCCACGCTGATTGAACGAGCACGAAGAACTACGTCCAACACGATAATAGAACTCGATCCCCCTGTGTCACGGGATACTAGAATAATCAGTCAACGGACGATACGGCAGACAATGACCACTTTCTTTATAACAGAAACGTAGCTTCCGGCGTTACAAAACCATGTTCAATCGTTATAAAAAATTTAGAATTTAAATGTCATGTCGTGTTTTTCTCCTACAATGGTCTTCACTGGCAAGGGCAGTGGTTAATAAATGACATGGAAATTATTTTAATTGTAATTCTGGATGGAATCCCTTTGATATAACATCACTGATCCTAGGGCGGTAAAGTCGTCAGCGTTGTCTTCCCGTGAATTGTGCGATCTTTGTTGTGGGTTTACTCGTGTTTTGAAATCATTATGTCTTGTGTTTTTGAGGTGGTCTCGATATTTGCTAGAAGAGCTTAGAAATCGCCTAAAGGCCATACTTATGTTAGTACCCATTGAAGATCAACGGCGCTAATTCGATTTGTGATTTCAATACAAGTATGGCTCATCTCATCTGACAATACAGCCTGCTACACTTTAACCTCTGTGAACTGGTCAAGAGCTGTTTTGTGTTTGGAGGATTAATTTTGGTTGATGTTTGGAGTTCCTTGGGTAAATCTTCTTCCGGACAGAAGGTAGTTGCTGAAATGTACAATTTCTACTCAAACAACATGAACAATCTCGGCAGTATCTACTAGACACACCTACCTTCTAGTTGGCCCGGTGAGATGGCGTGTTGTCTCCTATATGGTAGGTAATTTTCACATGGGTTGGCATCGACAGCAAGTCTTTCGATAGTCCTTAGCGTTCAATGGGAACTTCCATACGCCACTCTTAAGTGGCCAGAAGGGTATCACTATGTCGCCGTCTCGAACCATACCACTTTCCTACCACCGATGGCTGGGGATGTTCCGATATTACTGGCATGAGTATGTATCGCTACTTTGATTTCAATGTTTATGGTACCTTTATCGATATGAAGTTTTCGATTCTCTCATAAGGTCTGAGAGAAATCAGTTTTGGTATTGGAACTATTGAATTGTATGGGGAAAAATAATTGTTAGCAGAAAAGTCATTTATAGCTAAGTCACTTACTTTTTAAAACATAGTGATACTTCTATCTTAACCTATGGAAAGAAGGTTTATTGGAATTAGAGTATGTGCAGTCAGGAAAGGCAAGTACAATAGTGAAAGGTACTTGGTACACATGGTTTATAATGAATACGACATCTCCCAAGAACATGTAGCATTAATATTAAGAATGCGTAATATATATATATATATATATATATATATATATATATATATATATATATATATATATATATATATATATAGCCAGTAAAGGCCGCGATTCCACTTTATAGGCGCAACAGGCACTGATATTCCCGTCCATAGTGGAGAATACATGACTCCCCAGCTCATGGGCGAAGGTTGGACCATGAGTTTCATGGTATGTACTTACGAGCTGGGGACATGGGACACAGTCTGGACTACACGTAAGTGGATTCGTACATGTTGCTCGGTGCACCCAACGACTATTTGTGTGTTTAGTAAATTAACCAGAGGGCACACTCCAGAGTAAAAATTTCGAAAATAATGTGTGCATGATTGGATAATGGACAGATTTCGGAATGAGTTGGATAAATGATGATAGGGTAAGTAATTTGTTGTGAAAGTAACATGTAACCCCATTACATTTAAACTCAAATTTTGTAAGTGACTACTTTTTTTCCAAAAGTCGACTGAGAAATTTGAGGCCTGAAAAACTGCGCAAAATGAAAAGTTGAAGCTCTCCTTTTACATATAAAATTTGAAGCAGTTACCAAAAACCTGGCTCCAAAAATAGATGTTACTCATTTGAATTTAGATGAGAATGTTTCGTGTAAGTGATCACTGGGTTAAGGTGCTTTCTTGCTAATGTATGCAATGTTAATGGGATGTATATAAATGGCTCTGTACATCTGACATGATTAATTCGTTGCGTTCCAAAATAGTGATTAAAGAATTCGTTGTTTAAGAAATTAAACAAGAATCACAATTAACTCGGTTTATTACACTAACATGCATGATAAATGTTTTGACAGAGGTTGACAGTGATAAGCTAATGCCTTGGCAGGTCTGGAAAATGGATCTGTAACCTGATTCAGTGGACGCGTGTCTGGATAAACAATTATATTCGCGTAAGTCGTTCTGTGATTGCCAGAGGGTAAGTATTTAAAGGCAGAAAGCGCTACACAAGGGTATGTGTTTGCATCTGTGGCCGAAGCTGGAAGCATGTTGAACCTTAAATTGCAAACAAGTCTTCAGAATGAAGCTCGAAATTACTGAATCTCAGTAAAAATGACTCAACTGTCTCTATAGTTCGTCTCGCTCTTACTGCTACATCTTACCGTATTAATATGCAGGTGGAGGCTGAAGTGGTTGCAGAATCAGTCATTGCTTTTGTATCAACGCCTTGTACCAGCGTCTTAGTTGAAGTCTGGCAGAAAAGCGCCTGAGTTGGCTGCTCATCGAGTTTGATCGAAGAGCCACCTAGTTAGGGTGTCGCTCATTTGAGGAGGTCGTCGTGTGATGACTCCTGGCTGTAGCGTAATCTTGTGCCATCTCCTTCGTATAAGGAAGATCTGGGTTCCGTGTTTTTCTGCCACCACATAACATTGACTGGCTGAACAATAAGTACTCTGACTGCCGACCGGTAAGAAATTGTGTTACAAGACGCTGTTCTTCTTCCCCTGCTCCGTTTCAGGCGGTTACCCAGTAACAATTTTCGTAACACTCGGTGCCGAAAACTGTGTCCTACTCTCTTTCTTTTTCTGTCTACAGAGACTAGACCCCGTAAGCACAGCTGTGTCTCTCTCCCTCACTTCTAAATTATTTATGTTATCCAAATGTAACGGTTTTCAAATTGCGTTAAGCATTTCGTCTTAGCTTGACATACATTCACACTTAATAACACTGCAAAAAAATGGCTCTGAGCACTATGTGACTTAACTTCTGAGGTCATCAGTCGCCTAGAACTTAGAACTAATTAAACCTAACTAACCTAAGGACATCACACACATCCATGCCCGAGGCAGGATTCGAACCTGCGACCGTAGCGGTCGCTTGGTTCCAGACTGTAACGCCTAGAACCGCACGGCCACTCCGGCCGGCAACACTGCAAAACAATGTAGTAATATGTTCTTTACTCATTCATTCAATGATTGCTTAGGCATACCCATACCTATCATGCTTTAAATATCGGTTAATCATTCATTCACACTTCAAATGACTATCAAAATTCAACTCATGCTCAGTTTTGCAAAATTTATACCTGCTAAGACAGGGCAGACATGACAAAATTCTTGAAGATACATAGTCACACAACATATACATAGTATCAGGCATACATAAAATGAAGAATTTTACTGCAACGTACTTCTCACACAACAAGGTAAAACTCAAAATAATTACATATTACTAAATGTACGCAAAAATCAAGATACATTTAGCAACATACTTGGCACAAAACAAAGTAAACTCAAAGCATATACAAAAAAACTCATATTTCATACAGAAATAACACTTGTGTCGTTGTGCGTGAAAAGGTGTACACTACTGTAAATAATGCTACGATTGGTGTGATCAAACGTCGGATGAATTATAATACAAAACTAGTGGAGTCCGATATTACAATATACGCGTCTTCTCCATATAAGACCATATTGGCAAGTTACAAACAACAAAAGTTTCCAAACATCTCAGTAGTTTTCATATTGAGACCAGCAAGTCAATCTCTGTTTCACAAAAGAAAATAAGACGCACAAAAGTACATTCCATAGTTTCTGAAAAAGAAGCATACAAAATTGTGTTTTGTGTGAGGCACGAAACAAGTTCGTCACATTAGATTGGGGAAGTCACTGGATTGGTATGAAAGGTACAGGTTTAGTTCCTGTATTGAAGGTTTGTGGAAGAATATCTAGTTTGTTGTGGCGTATTTATCTTAGTTTGACAAGAAGGCGAACTATTTGTGATGCAGGATCGTTCTCAGCATAAAGTTTCTCCCTTTTATCTTTGTTGCGCACACGCACACACCCACTCACACATACACACACACACAGTCAAATGTTCATGTGTTCGCGACCATAATCTATCTTACTAAAGTTCCACTTATGATATGATCTGATCATAGCTGTTCACATTAGTTTTTATATGCAGGTGTAGAAACAATGTCCCTTTCTTCTCGAATAATGTCACAAGAAAACTCAAAATTGAGTGGTTATTGTCCATTCACTCGCTCAACAGTGTGAATTGTGTCAATTGTGACTAGTGTTAGGTATGATGACACATTATAGTTATATCATGGGCCACACGTAGTGGTTCGTTGACAGACTGCAGTCCCCAGCCGACGTCGTCATTTTCATATGCAAACGGGTACACCTTCCTCGTAGTAATGGTGCCTCAGGATCGGCTAGCTGTCTGCTCACTCGTCACGAAGCGGTGGTAGGTGCCATGCGTCCAGCAGCTTGCAAGCAAACAGGGAGCATGTTGTCCTCAGAGAAGCTCATCTCGGCTGGCATGCAGTGACCGCCGTCATTTGTCTCAGCTGTTCAACCTGCCGGACTAGTTTGTTGTGCCATGTGTGCGTGCCTGACGAGGGCTGGGCCATAGCGCAACCCTTACTTGTTCCACTCTCTCCTCCTGTCTTCCCTCCGCAGCTCTATCTTGCTTCCTTCCCACTTGTGACCGGTGTGACCTCAAACAGCTTACAATACATACATTAGAAACACAATCCTCATAAAATATAAACAAATATCGTTTTACAATTTCTTCCTCATTCAAAAATGGCATTCCTTAACAAAACGTTTACAATTCGTTCTTCCTTTAACAATAATTCTAATCAATCTCCTCAGCTATTTAATATATTTTCCTTATAACCATCACTATTAATACATAGTGGATTCTTATTTCTTCAAATATTTATCTTTACTTATGTAATTTACATAATTCTTTGCACTCTTGTTAATTCTGTGCAATATGCACATTGATGGTTAATTTTTTTCAAGATAGGTACTTCTCTTACAGCAAGTTTCCAATGACAGTTTTCCTAGTTTAATCTCAAAATTCTTTTGGTTGACAGCTCAGGTGAGAATTACGTTAATGGCTAATCTTTTCATCTGGTTATTTATTGTTTACATGCGCTACAAGTAATCTCGGAGAGGTCTACTGATGCCCGCTATACATATCATACTTACCTGCCCACTTGCCATATTATACCAGTCACCTAAGTCTCCTGTGTCCAGTCCATGTACATACTTTACCATCTCTTAATGTTGTTCCGACAACTCTGATAAATTAAATCCTCTATACATCCATCACCTTTTGTCTTACCAATTCATTTTATTGCTTATACTGTGAGTCCTCTAGATTGAGGCGATCGCTAACCTGGAACGTAAACATAGGCCAATATACTTTTCTCGTCACTTCTTAACCGAAAATCGTCAAATATCATCTCTACGGCGTCTTTTTATAACGAAGTCAGCAACGACTACTCTGTCACTTGTACTGCTCATTTTGAAACATTAACATTTTAACCGTCTGCTCCTTAGTCATAATTGAAGCCGTATTTACAATAATCAACGGTTCTCTACGAACAAGCTTCTCTTTTATCTCGCTCGCTCTTATTTTACCAACGTTCATACATCTACTGGCTCTATTGTTGTCTCTGTTCGTAGTACACTCAGTCTTCCAACATTTGTGGCCCGCCATTCATCCTCTCTATCGAAAATTCCCACGTTCCTCGTATCGTCCTTTCGATGTGACAGTAGCGTAATTGAAACTTAGAAGTTGTAGTAATTGTTGGACTTCTTTAACGTCCGAAGTACTCCTCCCAGCCAATGTGAGTCCTCGCTGGATATGTCGTAGCATCTTCACCACAGTCGGCCGGGGTGGCCGAGCGGTTCTAGGCGCTACAGTCTGAAACCCCGTGACCGCTATGGTCGCAGGTTCGAATCCTGCCTCGGGCATGGATGTGTGTGATGTCCTTAGGTTAGTTAGGTTTAAGTAGTTCTAAGTTCTAGGGGACTGATGACCTCAGAAGTTAAGTCCCATAGTGCTCAGAGCCATTTGAACCAACCATCTTCACCACACATATGTTGATCATTTCAGACGGTTAGTAGGGGACATCCAGGTATTGGTTGCGCTGGATTATCTCCTAAAAATACTGTGACCAGCCCTGACGTCTCGACATAACGTACGTCTCCCTTATGCATGTTTCCGGTTTTACTGCATTCGTAGTGCGCCTAATAGATCTATTAGGAACACAACAAATGTAGGTTGTGGATAGTTGGGAATGTGGGTCACACGGGGAGCGTGCAAGGGATAAGATCCTGTAGTCGCACTATTCTCTGTGCCCTCGGTGGCTGAGATGGATATAGTGTCTGCCATGTAAGCAGGAGATCCCGGGTTCGAGTCCCGGTAGGGGCACACATTTTCGACATTTCTCCAATGGTGTATATCAACGCCTGTTTGCAGCTAGGGTGTCGATTTAACTATCATTTCATAGTGCTTGTTTAAATTCGTCAAAGATTTTACACTCCTTAACACTACCGTACATGTTACTAGCTGCATTTTCACGCAAATAAACGTACATGAAGTTGGTCATATTCCCACCTCGGACCGCTATACATGCAATGTATCTTCGTACTGTCTGAGCCAAGCCTTCAGATGAAGCAAGTGTATTGGATCAGGAAAGGGTGTGTATTACGTGATTGATACTATATGTTTTATTGCTCCCTTCTCTTCAGCGTAATTGAAATCATTTCTATATTTCTTCTGTTGTGGTTGATCTAATCCCTTCCGACTTTTCCTATGAATTCCTTCCAGAACTCCTTGGATTTCAGATACTTCACCCTCTGATGGCATTCTTCTCTTGTTATCGGAACAGCATTGTTTGCTCTTGCAGATTCTTGTAACAAGAACTGTTTCACGTTTTCTATAAATATGTCGACTGCTTTGTCACTTTCATTAAGATTCCTTCCTGTTCTTCCATTACTCTCTTTAAGATGTCTTCCTGTGTTTTATCTTCAATGCCTCAATATCTGCCTTCAGTAACTCCATGTCCATTCTCATATGCTGCAGCAAGCCATCTAACCTCCCATCTAACCTTTCTTTGAAGTATCGAGCCTGTTCATCAACCTCCTGAAAATACGATCTAAATTGTTCCTCGATTAACTATTCTTGATCGTCAGACTCCTTCGTTACAGCCTCCATTTGTTCTTCAATCTTTCTAAATTGTGATCCAGTCTTTCCTCACTTTCCTTGACTGTTTCTTCACTTTTTTGAGCACATCTTCACAATTTTCAAGGTGTTTCATCTGTTCTTTAAATCACTTGTCTCTCTTTTTTTCTCTCTCTCGCGGAATAAATGTTCGCTTTCCTCAAATCGTATCCTTTTCCTCTTCGCGTTTATTTAATATTACTTCATAATTAGTAAACCATTCTTCCTGCCTTTTGCACTGCACGACCCTGTTTTCCTCACTTCCCACGAATTTCTTTCTTGCCTCTTAAAATTACCATTGAAACACTTAGTAAATCGCACCCTGTCTCTTGCTGCCTTTGCACGCCCGGTACTTTCAGAAACCCCTCCTATTTGTGCAGCCATTGCACCATCTTCCACGTCTGCCTCTTTACTGTTATCCTCTAGAAGGGCCGACAAATTAACTATCACTGGAGCATGTGGGCTCATTTCACAATTCGCATCGTTCTGTGACGGTTTCTTCGTGGATTATACTCTCAGTCGTCCCTATTATTTGTTTAAGCTCCAGCAATGCCTTCTTCCAACGGATCCTGCTCCCACAACTTTTTTTGACATTCAGCGCCTCGTCCTGTCTCGTTTTTATCTTCGTGTCCTTTCGCAACGTACCGACATGTGGCTCACTGGAGTCTACTACTTGTTCAATTTATTGTCCAAATTCCATTTCTACTCTGCTGTTGATTACTCCTGGTCCTAGTACTTCAACTGCTGTTTCCAATTTACTCGTCACTTCGCGTTGTTCGAAAGTTTCTTCGTCATCTTGCTCCTCATTTCGGATCTCTTCCGCACTCCCTGTAAACATTATGATTTCTTCCTTCTGTTCACTTGTTCCAGCTGGTTGAACGGCCTCTTTTTCTTTTGTCTTGCCAAGCATCGTCAACTCCTACGCATTTAGCTAAATTATTTTCGCAATCTAAATACGGTTCTAGCCGCCCCTTCCTAATATTTATGCTGTTCTCCCAGTCACATCATCGCACCATCCAAATCGGAAAAAGTTGTTGTTACATCCCCCTCTAGTAACTTCATCCGGCACCAAGCAATTCGCTGTGACGGCAGGAAACATATTGTGTCGACCGTCCTGCTTAAGACCCACGTTTACGTAGCTCCAATAACTACTCTGTGGATCGGAACACCTTATAAAACTTGAGGCTCACTTCAGACTCTGCCCTACACTAATATTCCTGCTTGGTACCTATAAATGGATAAGGTCTTTCTGATATGTTCGAAATTCCATTTTTTGAAGTTGACGGTGGCAGGTGTATGTTCTTAAAGAAGTTGGGAATTCCAGAAACAGATTTATTATAATAACAACAGGGCTCCGAAAATCGAAACATTCAGCTGAGTGGAACATTGTAAGATTATTTACTGTGGCAAAATGAAGCCTCAGACGACGATAGCTGTCCAGAAATTTAAGCGCCGTCTGATAACATTTCAGCGTTCAAGTTAGTAAGATGCTATCGAATTCCCTCAACCACACAAACAAATTTTTATTTTATAAAAAGTGAACAAATTTTTCGGGCTTTTTCGGCGAACTTGATGATTTTCTAGTTTTATGGTTCGCAACAAACCCAAAAACTTGTAAATCATTGAACAAATACTTGTTATAAAGACAAAACGAAAGTTTTTATGTTTAGACGCTTTCCCAATCGATTTCACTGTGGTTCGTCAATAATTGGTCCCACTGCACATATGCATCTACTGCACCTGATGATATCTATGCATGTGTTCACATGGAAGTTGCCATCTAGTCCCCTTGTCTGATTCGGTAGCGCCATATGGATGAGCATACTGTTCCTCGACCATGGGAAAGAACACGATTGCTACTATGAAGTAGTGAAATAAATCTCAGTAAATCACAAATGGTTCAAATGGCTCTGAGCACTGTGGGATTTAACATCTATGGTCATCAGTCCCCTAGAACTTAGAACTACTTAAACCTAACTAACCTAAGGACAGTACACAACACCCAGTCATCACGAGGCAGAGAAAATCCCTGACCCCGCCGGGAATCGAACCCGGGAACCCGGGCGTGGGAAGCGAGAACGCTACCGCACGACCACGAGCTGCGGACAATAAATCACATTGTGGGCATAATGAAAAACATGAAATAAAATGGCATCGCCTGAAACATTACACTGTCCGGCCTCGCTGGTTTAAGTTTCTCGTGATACCTCTAAATTATTTCAGTCAATTTCTAAGGAATGAGTAAAGCCACGACCACGTCCATCTCCGTAATTCAAAAAATGGCCCTGAGCACTATGGGACTTAACATCTGAGGTCATCAGTCCCTTAGAACTTAGAACTACTTAAACCTAACTAACCTAAGGACATCACACACATACATGCCCGAAGCAGGATTCGAACCTGAGACCGTAGCGGTCGCGCGGTTCGGCAATGTAGCGCCTAGAACCGCTCGGCCAATCAGGCCGGCATCTCCGTAATTCCTTAGTTTCCTAACGACCCCATGCCGAGAGAAGTGATGCAATGGTAAAAACAATGGACTTTTATTTTGAATGATGTTCAAATCAATGCCCTGCCATCTAAATTTGGGTTTTATTTTGTTTCCCTATATCATGTATGAGAAATGACAGGATGGTTCCGCTAACAAGATTCGAGCGATTTCTGTCCTTATGATTGTCCAATTTGTGCGTCTTCTCTGTCTCTAATTACATTAATGTCACTGGGGCGTTAAATTATTGTTTTCGTTATCTAGAATCGCTTAGCAGACGCCGAGACTTTAAACTGTAGGTTGCCTTTTATTCTTCCATACAAGTCAAAGAATAAGGTCAATCAGAAACTGCATACACTTGAAATGAGCTTCATTGAAAGCTATATGAACTTACGAAGAATGTTTAAAAACGAAACGAAAAGCGTTACAAAATTATTCGATCGACTGATGGGATTTTAAGGTATCCGTCCGACAATGGGGTAAGTTTTGTTAAGGTGTTCTACACGGGCCATGTTTTACGGCAAAATGTGGTCGAAATAGTGTTGCTGTCAATGTTGCTGCAATATTGCAGTATGGCTTGGAAAAAGTGACGATATAGCAGGCTGTTACAGGTAGTTGCCGAAATGTGGCGGAGGAGATTCCGTTGTTCTTCACGAAGGATGGAGAATATTTCGTATAGCCAGATCATATCGATCTCCCTCCTTGTTTGTGAAAGCTTCCTCCTCACTCTCGGTCTTGCTTTTCTCTGTCTCACACTGACAGGGAACCAGTACCTGGCCACGCAATCTGAGCGGTGAAACAACATTATTTCGCCTCAGTTCGAAATTTGGCGCACTTACATAAGTTACTCGATTTGTTTGTCGTGTACAAGAATGAAGTAGTGGGCAAATAAGAGACTCATGAATTTCATAAATGACTTTCATATGTCTGTAGTCAGGCCTGTGGCACATAGAAAGTAATATGCAGGGTGTTGCAGGAGACGCGGTCGATATTTAGGGATCTGAAACAAACGATCATTCGAAGCAACTACTAAATATGAGCTCTAAAAACCATACCTTTAAAGCTATGAGCAGTAATTCAACTCCGATACTGAGAAACAAATCTCTTCTACTGCAAGCTCTTTGTTTTCCATGTTTTGGGAGGTGGTAGTATGGGCCAAAACAAGAAAAAAGTCCAGTTAAGATGGATTCTAAAGTGCACACCTTAACAGGTAGGAGCACATGTTCATCTTAGCTACTGTGAAACACATCTTTTCTACAGAATAGTGAAGTATACATCTGATTCTTACTCCAATTTACCTTGAGTTACTTAACTCCTACCAACTAAGCGTTGCAAAGCGGCACAAAGCGGCATATCAATGGGAATTGCGCCCTGAAGAGGTACAGTACATCAAACTTCTATATCAATTAGCAATAGCAAAAACGCGACAGCTGACCACCAGCTGGCAACAATCTGGTATATACTAGTGTTGGCCTTAGCGCTTTTCGTACCAATTGATTTTATGATATTATCAAAATCGTTCCTTTTTTAATTGGAAACACCTTTTTATTGCTGCTATGTAATGCTTATCTGTGTTCTAGACGAGTTTCACTTTTTATACAAAGGGGATTGAAGGTCGACTTCTTCATAAAATGACATAATTATTCATATTGCAGGTTTGAGTTGCGGTCTCACAAATTATAATTTCTACGGTCACCGGACAAGGAAACATAGGGTTCGATATTTAGAAGATACAGGTTGCTGATCTGAAAGAACATATATTACAATACGAGATTGCTGATGAAATGATAGTTAAGCGCCATAATGCTACATCAATTATCTTGGCTGATTGCTGCGAAATATTAATATGTAAATACAAATTCCTTATGAGAGCAGCAAATACCAGTAGAGTGCGGTATATTGTCGTTTTAAATGAAACACCTATATTCTTTGGTGACTTCCTTTGTCAACTAAATAACTGGACATGCTAATACTTTCCTCTCCAGACTCTAATAGACAAAGCAGAAGAATAATAATTATCGAAGTTTTTGTCTTTTGTTTTAGGAACAAAAATTATCTGAGGATCTATCTGTTACGTCTGTCAGACGTGTATAAATTAATTCTTTGCCGCTATTGGGCATATTTATTCCATACAGATTATTTTTAATGATCCATTATACTGCCCCCTAAATAGTGTGTGTCTAACTACAGTCGAACTATTTACTTCTAAGATTTGTTTACAATATTTTTCAAAAACATACATATATCA
Source organism: Schistocerca americana (assembly GCF_021461395.2). Taxonomy (NCBI): domain Eukaryota; kingdom Metazoa; phylum Arthropoda; class Insecta; order Orthoptera; family Acrididae; genus Schistocerca; species Schistocerca americana. The sequence continues at coordinate 477,094,753 of NC_060119.1, forward strand.
GTTCTGTTTTATATTTTTAAGCAAAAATCAAATTTAAATTGTAGTGCCGCACTTCTGGCCGCATTTCTGTAGTCTCAGTGCGAGCAGAATACGCCACAGCCGACATCACGCAACGATTATATTTCAGCAGTCTGTGATATGCGCAGGAGGTCGCTGCGTGTCAGTCCTTCCACAGTACAGTGTGCAGCGGTTTAATACTTTGTCACACGTGGTTAAATATTTGACTTGTTACATCAAGCTCATCAACAGAAGAGGAAATCATACAGTTTAACATATAAGTAACAAGGTAAATATATAACAGTTAGTGCAATAAATACAATTCGTATTTTACACACAAAGTAAATGTTGATTATATTTACAATATACATGGTGAGTCACTACCTATTGCCACCAAGAATCGCTGCGAAAGTATGATAGGAGCTGAAAAGATTGTGGGACAAATGTTGCGTAGGACAACGGGGACCATAATATGACGGTTTTTTTGTCGCTACGTGGGGTCGCTTCAGAGATATGAAGATCATCTTTGTTTTTTTAAATGGAACGCTGTAGTTTGGTACTTATTTTCTGATAGCGGCTATCGAGACGAATCCAATGATGTGTAACAGTAAGGTCTTTGAAGGTCAACGAAAATCAAAAAGGTGGCATGAACGTCCATTTACAGAAGGTGTTCGAAGTGACGACCATTGATATCAGTGCAGTGCTGCAATCGTATAATCATGGATTGAGTGGTATTTCTTATCACTTCGGCACTTATCGAAGCACATGCTCTGACAATTCTCTCTTGTATATCGTGCAAATAGTAATTATTCGCCGAATACGGCGTATCCATCTAACGTGCCATTGACACGTAAACACCATTCGACGGTTTCACAATACAACGCTAACAGGAACGGTAAGACTAGTATCGTCGAATCAAGCAAATGTGAATGATGTATTCCTTCGAAGAACAAATCGATATGCTTCTCATTTACAGAGAATGCCAAAGAAATTCAGTGAGAGCTAGAGACTTAAACGCTGAAAGATATCCTCAGTGTACTCACCCTACACATCGTACATTTAAATATGTGTATGATAAATTGAGAACAGGTGGATCTTTAACGCATCGGAAACGTATCCGGCTAAGGAAGGTTACTAACGAGGAAACGGAAATTGGTAATCTTGCCACTATGGTTCGAGATCCTTGTGTTAGGTTGCGTCAAATCGCAAGGGAATCTGGCATGAGCCAGAGTAGTGTTGTTCGTGTTCTGCATCGCCATAAATATCATCCTTCCCATATTAGTCTCCACCGAGAATTAACTAGTTTGGATTGTATGCATCGCATTGAGTTCTGGCGATGCATTCAACTTCAGATTCAGAGTGATGACACATTTATTAATGTGATTTAATTTACTGATGAGGCTACATTCACGAACCATGGAAATGTTAATTTGCGTAACATGCATTATTGGGCATCTGAAAAACCATGTTGGCTGTTGCAAGTTGCATACGAAAAACCGTGGTGTGGGATTCTGGAGGACAGAATTATGGGCCCCTATTTCATCGAAGGAAATCTTACTGGCAGCAAGTACACCACATTCCTGCAAGAAACATTAGGTCTGTTATTGGAAGAAATACCTTTAATAACAAGGAACACAATGTGGTATAAACACGATGGGTGTCCTGCACATTTTTCGCTGATGGCCAGAAATGAGTTGCAGAGAGAATTCCCATATCGTTGAATTGGACGCAGAGGAAATGTGTCGTGGCCGGCTAGTTCGCTAAACTTCACGCCTCTGGATATTTTCTTGTGGTGATTCGTAAAATACACTGTTTATAAAGACGTTCCAACTACAACTGAAGATATGCTAGAGAGAATTGTCAGAGCATGTGATTCGATAAGTGCCAATGTGATAAGGAATACCACTCAATCCATGATAAGGCCATCGCAGCACTGCATTGATACCAATGGTCATCACTTCGAACACTTTCTGTAAATGGACGTTCATGCCACCTTTTTGACCTTCAAAGACCTTACTGTTACACATCATTGGATGGGGCCCGGATGCCGCTCTCAGAATGTAAGTACCAAACTATAGCATCCCATTTGAAAAAACAAAGTTGACCTCCATATCTCTGAAGCGACCCCACGTAGCAACAAAAAAACCAACGTCATATTATGGCCCCCGTTGTCCCAAGCAACTTTTGTCCCACAAACTTTTCAGTTCATACCATACTTCCGGAGTTATTCTTGGTGGCCATAGTTAGTGACTCATCCTGTATATACTGGAATCATCAACTTAATGATTTTTGATGTGCTTGCAGAGTGGCCATCAAATGCAGTGTTTGCTAAGTGCCCAGGCACACTTAAATTCGTTCTAAGGCCAGTGTTTCTAAAGGTAACTGTTTGTTCGACGTCATTGTTAAGAGAATCTTTTCTCATAATCCCTGTCGATTCCAAGGTTTGCATACAACGTTTTTTTTACGATGCTCTTTTTTTTTTTGAGAATAACCCACGCGCACAATGATGGTCTTCGTGGTGACGATTCATTTGGGAACAAGTACCATAATACACTCGTTCTTTGTGGAGCTGTGCGGAGGAGTGATAGAATTTCTGCGTCGACCACTGGTTTTGGATGCTGTGCTTGCCAGGAGGGTTGTCGTCAGTTTCCGAGAACATTTCGCCCACAAAATTCCATACTGCGTCTCAGACCTGTAGTATTCACTCGTTTATATTTGGTTTTGCTACCTGCCGTAGCCTCGCACATGTTTCACTGTACACTACCTGAACTTCAGAGTTTGAAATTATCACAGTTTATGGTATCTTAGAATATTCCTGTCATCATTTATGCTATTTCGTTCGTTATTTTAAAAGTTTTTCTGTCTAACTACTTCTACCGTTGTAAACATTCTACTATACATTTGCTTATGTAGCAATTCTATGTTTCTTTTATGTCTATGTATCTTATTTTAAAATTACTACTGAAACCTGAAAGAAAAGATAAGGCCCAATACAACACAATAACACATGAGCTCAAGTGCAATTCTATGAATTAAATCTACAGTTAAAGGAAAAATTAAAATTGCTCGAATCAAGCTACAGGATATAGCACTTGATGTGTTTGTGGACCCTAATCTGTTTTCCAATGTGGTGCAATGATTTCGTTCATCTACATCATTTGTCTGCTGCCTTTGACATTTTCTGTTATATTCTGAAAGTACGTAGTTTCATTCTGTGTTTTGAAACGTAGTTTGTTTCTAGGAATGATTTCCGTTTGTGTCAGGTTCATACGTGCTCAGACTTCTGTCATTACTGTTACACAGAAAAATCCTTTGTGATTGGCATAACCTTCATTATGCAATGCAATAAATCAAATAAATCATTTATCATATAGACACCATTTAAATCATAACACAAACCGATTTTGTAGATTTGCAAGCTGTAGGCACGCCGTTGTGCTTTACATTCGTGATTTTTGATGCACTAAACTGCTTCTCTTTTAATGACTTTCTTTATGTTATTGTATGAAACTTACGTGAATCTCTATGATGGTATAATCCAACTATTTTGTAACACATATGACCCAACAAGTCGAATGCGAACAGTGACGTATGGATCTCCATAAAGAAGCGCCCATTAGGCGTTGCGTCTCTTGGGGGAGTTTGTAAAAGTACTTGCATGATTATTAATCCCTAAGTTTGTAATATAGTTTTGCCAGATTCGTGTTTTTTGAGCCTGGCGTTGTTTGCTAGGGTAATTAATACATCGCATATCTTGTTGTAGTAAGATTCCGGTTGTCCAAGAATCTTCGGAAGGGAATCACAGCGCTCGTTACTTAGGGTAATTAATACATCGCATATCTTGTTGTCGTAAGATTCCGGTTGTCCAGGAATCTTCGGAAGGGAATCACAGCACTCGTTACTTAGGGTAATTAATACATCGCATATCTCGTTGTCGTAACATTCTGGTTGTCCAGGAATCTTCGGAAGGGAATCACACCACTCGTTACTTAGGGTAATTAATACATCGCATATCTTGTTGTCATAAGATTCCGGTTGTCCAAGAATCTTCGGAGGGGAATCACACCACTCGTTACTTAGGGTAATTAATACATCGCATATCTTGTTGTCGTAAGATTCCGGTTGTCCAGGAATCTTCGGAGGTGAATCACAGCTCTCGTTACTTAGGGTAATTAATACATCGCATATCTTGTTGTCGTAAGATTCCGGTTGTCCAGGAATCTTCGGAGGTGAATCACAGCTCTCGTTACTTTGGGTAATTAATACATCGCATATCTTGTTGTCGTAAGATTCCGGTTGTCCAGGAATCTTCGGAGGGAGTCACAGCACTCGTTACTTAGGGTAATTAATATATCGCACATCTTGTTGTCATAAGATTCCGGTTGTCCAAGAATCTTCGGAGGGGAATCACACCACTCGTTACTTAGGGTAATTAATACATCGCATATATTGTTGTCGTAAGATTCCGGTTGTCCAGGAATCTTCGGAGGTGAATCACAGCTCTCGTTACTTAGGGTAATTAATACATCGCATATCTTGTTGTCGTAAGATTCCGGTTGTCCAGGAATCTTCGGAGGGAGTCACAGCACTCGTTACTTAGGGTAATTAATAGTTCGCATATCTTGTTGTCGTAAGATTCCGGTTGTCCAGGAATCTTCGGAAGGGAATCGCAGCACTCGTTACTTAGGGTAATTAATACATCGCATATCTTGTTGTCGTAAGATTCCGGTTGTCCAGGAATCTTCGGAAGGGAATCATAGCACTCGTTGCTTAGGGTGATTAATACATCGCATATCTTGTTGTCGTAAGATTCCACTTGTCCAGGAGTCTTCGGAAGGGAATCACAGCACTCGTTGCTTAGGGTAATTAATACATCGCACATCTTGTTGTCGTAAGATTCCACTTGTCCAGGAATCTTCGGAAGGGAATCACAGCACTCGTTGCTTAGGGTAATTAATACATCGCAGCTCTTGTTGTCGTAAGATTCCGGTTGTCCAGGAATCTTCGGAAGGGAATCACAGCACTCGTTTCTTAGGGTAATTAATACATCGCATATCTTGTTGTCGTAAGATTCCGGTTGTCCAGGAATCCTCGGAAGGGAATCACAGCACTCGTTACTTAGGGTGATTAATACATCGCATATCTTGTTGTCGTAAGATTCCGGTTGTCCAGGAATCTTCGGAAGGGAATCACACCACTCGTTATTTAGGGTAATTAATACATCGCATATCTTGTTGTAGTAAGATTCCGGTTGTCCAGGACTCTTCGGAAGGGAATGACAGCACTCGTTACTTAGGGTGATTAATACATCGCATATCTTGTTGTCGTAAGATTCCACTTGTCCAGGAATCTTCGGAAGGGAATCACAGCACTCGTTGCTTAGGGTAACTAATACATCGCACATCTTGTTGTCGTAAGATTCCACTTGTCCAGGAATCTTCGGAAGGGAATCACAGCACTCGTTGCTTAGGGTAATTAATACATCGCATATCTTGTTGTCGTAAGATTCCGGTTGTCCAGGAATCTTCGGAAGGGAATCACTACACTCGTTACTTAGGGTGATTAATACATCGCATATCTTGTTGTCGTAAGATTCCACTTGTCCAGGAATCTTCGGAAGGGAATCACAGCACTCGTTGCTTAGGGTAATTAATACATCGCACATCTTGTTGTCGTAAGATTCCACTTGTCCAGGAATCTTCGGAAGGGAATCACAGCACTCGTTGCTTAGGGTAATTAATACATCGCACATCTTGTTGTCGTAAGATTCCGGTTGTCCAGGAATCTTCGGAAGGGAATCACAGCACTCGTTTCTTAGGGTAATTAATACATCGCATATCTTGTTGTCGTAAGATTCCGGTTGTCCAGGAATCTTCGGAAGGGAATCACAGCACTCGTTACTTAGGGTGATTAATACATCGCATATCTTGTTGTTGTAAGATTCCGGTTGTCCAGGAATCTTCGGAAGGGAATCACACCACTCGTTATTTAGGGTAATTAATACATCGCATATCTTGTTGTAGTAAGATTCCGGTTGTCCAGGACTCTTCGGAAGGGAATGACAGCACTCGTTACTTAGGGTGATTAATACATCGCATATCTTGTTGTCGTAAGATTCCACTTGTCCAGGAATCTTCGGAAGGGAATCACAGCACTCGTTGCTTAGGGTAATTAATACATCGCACATCTTGTTGTCGTAAGATTCCGGTTGTCCAGGAATCTTCGGAAGGGAATCACAGCACTCGTTTCTTAGGGTGATTAATACATCGCATATCTTGTTGTTGTAAGATTCCGGTTGTCCAGGAATCTTCGGAAGGGAATCACACCACTCGTTATTTAGGGTAATTAATACATCGCATATCTTGTTGTCGTAAGATTCCGGTTGTCCAGGAATCTTCGGAAGGGAATCACAGCACTCGTTGCTTAGGGTAATTAATACATCGCACATCTTGTTGTCGTAAGATTCCACTTGTCCAGGAATCTTCGGAAGGGAATCACAGCACTCGTTGCTTAGGGTAATTAATACATCGCACATCTTGTTGTCGTAAGATTCCACTTGTCCAGGAATCTTCGGAAGGGAATCACAGCACTCGTTGCTTAGGGTAATTAATACATCGCACATCTTGTTGTCGTAAGATTCCACTTGTCCAGGAATCTTCGGAAGGGAATCACAGCACTCGTTGCTTAGGGTAATTAATACATCGCACATCTTGTTGTCGTAAGATTCCACTTGTCCAGGAATCTTCGGAAGGGAATCACAGCACTCGTTTCTTAGGGTAATTAATACATCGCATATCTTGTTGTCGTAAGATTCCGGTTGTCCAGGAATCTTCGGAAGGGAATCACAGCACTCGTTACTTAGGGTGATTAATACATCGCATATCTTGTTGTCGTAAGATTCCGGTTGTCCAGGAATCTTCGGAAGGGAATCACACCACTCGTTATTTAGGGTAATTAATACATCGCATATCCTGTTGTAGTAAGATTTCGGTTGTCCAGGACTCTTCGGAAGGGAATGACAGCACTCGTTACTTAGGGTGATTAATACATCCCATATCTTGTTGTCGTAAGATTCCACTTGTCCAGGAATCTTCGGAAGGGAATCACAGCACTCGTTGCTTAGGGTAATTAATACATCGCACATCTTGTTGTCGTAAGATTCCACTTGTCCAGGAATCTTCGGAAGGGAATCACAGCACTCGTTTCTTAGGGTAATTAATACATCGCATATCTTGTTGTCGTAAGATTCCGGTTGTCCAGGAATCTTCGGAAGGGAATCACACCACTCGTTATTTAGGGTAATTAATACATCGCATATCTTGTTGTCGTAAGATTCCGGTTGTCCAGAAATCTTCGGAAGCGAATCACAGCACTCGTTACTTAGGGTGATTAATACATCGCATATCTGGTTGACGTAAGATTCCACTTGTCCAGGAATCTTCGGAAGGGAATCACAGCACTCGTTGCTTAGGGTAATTAATACATCGCACATCTTGTTGTCGTAAGATTCCACTTGTCCAGGAATCTTCGGAAGGGAATCACAGCACTCGTTGCTTAGGGTGATTAATACATCGCATATCTTGTTGTCGTAAGATTCCACTTGTCCAGGAATCTTCAGAAGGGAATCACAGCACTCGTTGCTTAGGGTAATTAATACATCGCACATCTTGTTGTCGTAAGATTCCACATGTCCAGGAATCTTCGGAAGGGAATCATGGCACTCGTTTCTTAGGGTAATTAATACATCGCATATCTTGTTGTCGTAAGATTCCGGTTGTCCAGGAATCTTCGGAAGGGAATCACACCACTCGTTATTTAGGGTAATTAATACATCGCATATCTTGTTGTAGTAAGATTCCGGTTGTCCAGGACTCTTCGGAAGGGAATGACAGCACTCGTTACTTAGGGTAATTAATACATCGCGTATCTTGTTGTCGTAAGATTCCGGTTGTCCAGGAATCCTCGGAAGGGAATCACAGCACTCGTTGCTTAGGGTAATTAATACATCGCACATCTTGTTGTCGTAAGATTCCACTTGTCCAGGAATCTTCGGAAGGGAATCACAGCACTCGTTGCTTAGGGTAATTAATACATCGCACATCTTGTTGTCGTAAGATTCCGGTTGTCCAGGAATCTTCGGAAGGGAATCACAGCACTCGTTGCTTAGGGTAATTAATACATCGCATATCTTGTTGTCGTAAGATTCCGGTTGTCCAGGAATCTTCGGAAGGGAAAAACAGCACTCGTTACTTAGGGTGATTAATACATCGCATATCTTGTTGTCGTAAGATTCCGGTTGTCCAGGAATCTTCGGAAGGGAATCACAGCACTCGTTATTTAGTGTGATTAATACATCGCATATCTTGTTGTCGTAAGATTCAACTTGTCCAGGAATCTTCGGAAGGGAATCACAGCACTTGTTGCTTAGGGTAATTAATACATCGCACATCTTGTTGTCGTAAGATTCCACTTGTCCAGGAATCTTCGGAAGGGAATCACAGCACCCGTTTCTTAGGGTAATTAATACATCGCATATCTTGTTGTCGTAAGATTCCACTTGTCCAGGAATCTTCGGAAGGGAATCACACCACTCGTTATTTAGGGTGATTAATACATCGCATATCTTGTTGTCGTAAGATTCCACTTGTCCAGGAATCTTCGGAAGGGAATCACAGCACTCGTTTCTTAGGGTGATTAATACATCGCATATCTTGTTGTCGTAAGATTCCGGTTGCCCAGGAATCTTCGGAAGGGAATCACACCACTCGTTATTTAGGGTAATTAATACATCGCATATCTTGTTGTCGTAAGATTCAGGTTGTCCAGGAATCTTCGGAAGGGAATCACAGCACTCGTTACTTAGGGTGATTAATACATCGCATATCTTGTTGTCGTAAGATTCCAGTTGTCCAGGAATCTTCGGAAGGGAATCACAGCACTCGTTGCTTAGGGTAATTAATACATCGCACATCTTGTTGTCGTAAGATTCCACTTGTCCAGGAATCTTCGGAAGGGAATCACAGCACTCGTTGCTTAGGGTAATTAATACATCGCACATCTTGTTGTCGTAAGATTCCACTTGTCCAGGAATCTTCGGAAGGGAATCACAGCACTCGTTGCTTAGGGTAATTAATACATCGCACATCTTGTTGTCGTAAGATTCCACTTGTCCAGGAATCTTCGGAAGGGAATCACAGCACTCGTTGCTTAGGGTAATTAATACATCGCACATCTTGTTGTCGTAAGATTCCACTTGTCCAGGAATCTTCGGAAGGGAATCACAGCACTCGTTTCTTAGGGTAATTAATACATCGCATATCTTGTTGTCGTAAGATTCCGGTTGTCCAGGAATCTTCGGAAGGGAATCACAGCACTCGTTACTTAGGGTGATTAATACATCGCATATCTTGTTGTCGTAAGATTCCGGTTGTCCAGGAATCTTCGGAAGGGAATCACACCACTCGTTATTTAGGGTAATTAATACATCGCATATCCTGTTGTAGTAAGATTCCGGTTGTCCAGGACTCTTCGGAAGGGAATGACAGCACTCGTTACTTAGGGTGATTAATACATCCCATATCTTGTTGTCGTAAGATTCCACTTGTCCAGGAATCTTCGGAAGGGAATCACAGCACTCGTTGCTTAGGGTAATTAATACATCGCACATCTTGTTGTCGTAAGATTCCACTTGTCCAGGAATCTTCGGAAGGGAATCACAGCACTCGTTTCTTAGGGTAATTAATACATCGCATATCTTGTTGTCGTAAGATTCCGGTTGTCCAGGAATCTTCGGAAGGGAATCACACCACTCGTTATTTAGGGTAATTAATACATCGCATATCTTGTTGTCGTAAGATTCCGGTTGTCCAGGAATCTTCGGAAGCGAATCACAGCACTCGTTACTTAGGGTGATTAATACATCGCATATCTGGTTGACGTAAGATTCCACTTGTCCAGGAATCTTCGGAAGGGAATCACAGCACTCGTTGCTTAGGGTAATTAATACATCGCACATCTTGTTGTCGTAAGATTCCACTTGTCCAGGAATCTTCGGAAGGGAATCACAGCACTCGTTGCTTAGGGTGATTAATACATCGCATATCTTGTTGTCGTAAGATTCCACTTGTCCAGGAATCTTCAGAAGGGAATCACAGCACTCGTTGCTTAGGGTAATTAATACATCGCACATCTTGTTGTCGTAAGATTCCACTTGTCCAGGAATCTTCGGAAGGGAATCACAGCACTCGTTTCTTGGGGTAATTAATACATCGCATATCTTGTTGTCGTAAGATTCCACTTGTCCAGGAATCTTCGGAAGGGAATCACAGCACTCGTTTCTTAGGGTAATTAATACATCGCATATCTTGTTGTCGTAAGATTCCGGTTGTCCAGGAATCTTCGGAAGGGAATCACAGCACTCGTTACTTAGGGTGATTAATACATCGCATATCTTGTTGTCGTAAGATTCCGGTTGTCCAGGAATCTTCGGAAGGGAATCACACCACTCGTTATTTAGGGTAATTAATACATCGCATATCCTGTTGTAGTAAGATTCCGGTTGTCCAGGACTCTTCGGAAGGGAATGACAGCACTCGTTACTTAGGGTGATTAATACATCCCATATCTTGTTGTCGTAAGATTCCACTTGTCCAGGAATCTTCGGAAGGGAATCACAGCACTCGTTGCTTAGGGTAATTAATACATCGCACATCTTGTTGTCGTAAGATTCCACTTGTCCAGGAATCTTCGGAAGGGAATCACAGCACTCGTTTCTTAGGGTAATTAATACATCGCATATCTTGTTGTCGTAAGATTCCGGTTGTCCAGGAATCTTCGGAAGGGAATCACACCACTCGTTATTTAGGGTAATTAATACATCGCATATCTTGTTGTCGTAAGATTCCGGTTGTCCAGGAATCTTCGGAAGCGAATCACAGCACTCGTTACTTAGGGTGATTAATACATTGCATATCTGGTTGACGTAAGATTCCACTTGTCCAGGAATCTTCGGAAGGGAATCACAGCACTCGTTGCTTAGGGTAATTAATACATCGCACATCTTGTTGTCGTAAGATTCCACTTGTCCAGGAATCTTCGGAAGGGAATCACAGCACTCGTTGCTTAGGGTGATTAATACATCGCATATCTTGTTGTCGTAAGATTCCACTTGTCCAGGAATCTTCAGAAGGGAATCACAGCACTCGTTGCTTAGGGTAATTAATACATCGCACATCTTGTTGTCGTAAGATTCCACTTGTCCAGGAATCTTCGGAAGGGAATCATGGCACTCGTTTCTTAGGGTAATTAATACATCGCATATCTTGTTGTCGTAAGATTCCGGTTGTCCAGGAATCTTCGGAAGGGAATCACTCCACTCGTTATTTAGGGTAATTAATACATCGCATATCTTGTTGTAGTAAGATTCCGGTTGTCCAGGACTCTTCGGAAGGGAATGACAGCACTCGTTACTTAGGGTAATTAATACATCGCAGTATCTTGTTGTCGTAAGATTCCGGTTGTCCAGGAATCCTCGGAAGGGAATCACAGCACTCGTTGCTTAGGGTAATTAATACATCGCACATCTTGTTGTCGTAAGATTCCACTTGTCCAGGAATCTTCGGAAGGGAATCACAGCACTCGTTTCTTAGGGTAATTAATACATCGCATATCTTGTTGTCGTAAGATTCCGGTTGTCCAGGAATCTTCGGAATGGAAAAACAGCACTCGTTACTTAGGGTGATTAATACATCGCATATCTTGTTGTCGTAAGATTCCGGTTGTCCAGGAATCTTCGGAAGGGAATCACAGCACTCGTTGTTTAGGGTGATTAATACATCGCATATCTTGTTGTCGTAAGATTCAACTTGTCCAGGAATCTTCGGAAGGGAATCACAGCACTTGTTGCTTAGGGTAATTAATACATCGCACATCTTGTTGTCGTAAGATTCCACTTGTCCAGGAATCTTCGGAAGGGAATCACAGCACTCGTTTCTTAGGGTAATTAATACATCGCATATCTTGTTGTCGTAAGATTCCACTTGTCCAGGAATCTTCGGAAGGGAATCACACCACTCGTTATTTAGGGTGATTAATACATCGCATATCTTGTTGTCGTAAGATTCCACTTGTCCAGGAATCTTCGGAAGGGAATCACAGCCCTCGTTTCTTAGGGTGATTAATACATCGCATATCTTGTTGTCGTAAGATTCCGGTTGTCCAGGAATCTTCGGAAGGGAATCACACCACTCGTTATTTAGGGTAATTAATACATCGCATATCTTGTTGTCGTAAGATTCCGGTTGTCCAGGAATCTTCGGAAGGGAATCACAGCACTCGTTACTTAGGGTGATTAATACATCGCATATCTTGTTGTCGTAAGATTCCAGTTGTCCAGGAATCTTCAGAAGGGAATCACAGCACTCGTTGCTTAGGGTAATTAATACATCGCACATCTTGTTGTCGTAAGATTCCACTTGTCCAG